>NW_016908569.1:79822-92701 GCF_001483705.2 Eufriesea mexicana | reverse complement strand
GGGGGGGGGGGCAGCAACAGAGGTCTCGGCACGTTAGGGTGAGATATGTAACGCTTTGTTTCATTACGTTTGGTTAAGTGGGTGTCGTATGACATTGACTTTTGTGCTATGCAGTGCTATTCGGAGGACTTCTGCGCTCTTCACGACTGTATTGTACTCTACTCGGCACAGGCGATGCCAGCAATGGCTGTAGTGAGACGATATGTTCAGTTATGTTACGTAAGATTACGTTTGGTTAGGTTATGATTGGTTAGGAGGGCATTGACTTTTGCTCTTTAATCTGCTATTCGTTGGACTTCTGCGCTCTACTTAGCTCTTGTATATTCTGCTAAGCTACGGGGAGGCCAGCCGTAGTGGTCCCGGCACGTTAGACAGAGACATGTTGCGTTTGGTTATGTTATGATTGGTATGGTCGGGAAAGAGAAGCTTCCACTTTTGTGCCATACACTGGTATTCGGTAGATTTCTGCGCTCCACACTGCTCTACTATACTCTGCTCGACCCTGGTGTTGCCAGCAATTGTGGTCGCTGCAAGTTAGGCTGACTTAGGTTAGGCTTGGTTATGCTACGATTGCTTAGGTTAGGAGAGGATAGCTTTGACTTTTGCACTATACGCTGCTATTCGGTGTAGGCACGTTAGTTTCGATTATCTTACGCTAGTTTGTGTTACATTTTGTTAGGCTAGTATATAGTAACCTTGACTTTTGAGCGCTCCACTGGTTTTCGGACGATTCCTGCGCCCTAAGGTTCCCTAACTCGCTCTGCCTGGCGCTGGGGAGGCCAGCAATAGCGGGCTCGTCACGATTGTTTCAAATCGGTTGCGTTCGGTTAGGTTATGTTTGTCTGGGTCAGGTTTAGATATTTTCGACTTTTCTGCTATACGCAGCAATCCTATGGATTTCTGAGATCTATTCACCTCTGATATGCTATGTTTGACGCTGAAGATGCCGGCCCTACTGGTCGCAGCACGTTAGGTTGAATTAGATAACGTATGGTTAGGTTAGGCTGTGATAGCCCCGGCTGCCGCTACGCGCCCATTCATCCAGGACTGGTAGCACAGCCCCGATCGTCCGGTGCCGCTGGCTGCTCGTGTTCCTCAGACGAGCTTGTCAGGCGGTCATCACGGTCTGTCGGATTATTCGCCCCAACTAAACGGCCCCTTCTTCAGGTGCACCGTCGCCGTCCCGGTGGAGGTGCCGTGGATATCGGCCTCCTCCGTCCAAACAAAACCAAACCTAACCTAACCTAACTTAACCTAACCTAACCTAACCAAACCCGACTCATACTGACGTAGCATAACCAAACGTTGCTTAACGCAACATAACGTGCAGCGGCCACTGATACTGGCGTACCCAGGGCCAAGCAGAATGTAGAAGAGCACAGTACTGTGCAGAAATCTTCCGAATTGCAGTGGACAGCACAGAAGTCAAAATTGTCCAAACCTTACCTGACCTAACATAATAAAACCTAACGTGACATTGCTCAACCTAACGTGCCACGAACGCTATTGCTGGCCGCCCCCGAGACGAGCAGAACATATTAGTGGAAAGCAGTGCGCAGAATCCCATATAATAGCAGTGTAAAGCACAAGAGCCATGGGTTCCCTAGCATAACAAAGCTAACCTACACTTCCTGAACGAGACACAGCTCAACGTAACGAGCCGCGATCACCATTACTGGCGTCGCAGGGTACATGCAGAACATAGTATAGGGGTGTGGAACAGAGAAATGCATAGATCAGCAGTGTACAGTAGAAATGTCATACCTACCATAGCCTAACCCAAACAAACGTAGCCTAACCAAACGAAACGTAACTCAACACCACGCGCCGCGTCCGCTGTTGCTGGCGTCCCCAGTGGCATGCCCAATAAGGTAGTGTACAGTGGAGCGCAGAAATCAATAGAACAGCAGTGTATAGCACAAAGTTCAAATCTATCCTAACCTAACGCGCCCAAACGTAACCTAGCTAACCCTAACGAGCCGGTACCACTACCTCTGGCCTCCCCGGCTCCGAGCAGAACATATTAGAAGTGGGTAGATTGCAGGAATCCATGTAATAGCAGTATAGGGCACAAAAGTGAAAGATGTCCCAACCTAATACTAAGCAGCCTAACCAAACCAAGCGCAACTTGTCGCAAACTAACGAGGCGAGGCCACACTCGCTGGCCTCAACACAGCCGAGCAGAGTGTACTATAGCACTGTAGGAGGCAGAAATCGACCAAATAGCGGTGTATAGCAAGAGAGTCAAAGATATCCTAAGCAAACCCACCCGAACCTAATATAACCGTACTTAAGACGGGTCATCATAACGTTCCGCGACCTATATTGCTGGCGTCCCAGAGACGTGTAGAATATGAAAGAGCCCAGTAGAGCCCAGAAATCCATGGAATAGCAATGTGTAACACAGAAGGCGCAGAAATCCTGACCTAACCCAACAAAGCTTAGCCTAACCAAACGTTACATAGCTGAACCTAACGTGCCGGGACCATTATTGCTGGCGTCCACACAGACATGCAGAATATTGTAGAGTACAGCGGAGGGCGGAAATCCATATAATAGAAGTGTATAGCGCAAAAGTCAATGTTACAACGCTCAAACCCAACATAGCCTGACGTAATCAAACACAACGTAGCTCAACCTAACGTGCCGCGACTACTATTCGTGGCGTCCACAGAGGCATGCTTAATACCACAAAGAAAAGTAGTGCTCAGAAGTCCATGGAATAGGAGTGAATAGCACATACGTCATGTCGATCCTCGCCAGACCAATCTTAACCTGGCGCGACCGAACGTAACCTAACGCAACTTAACATGGCGCGACCAAAATTTCTGGCATGCAGGACGCGCAACGGAACGCATTAGGTGAGAGTGGGGCGTAAAAATACATGGAATAGCAGTGTACTGCACAAAGGTCAAAGATACCCTAATCCAACGCAACCTAACCCAGCCTAACATGACCTAGCCTAACCTAGCCTAACCTAACCTAACCGAACGTAGCCTAACTGAACGTAATGAGCCAACGCCTCTATTGCTGCCTTTCCCAGGGCCAACCTGAACATGTTAGAGAACATTAGAGTGCAGAAATCCGACGAAAGGCAGTGCACAGCACAAAAGTCGGAGCAATTCTCTCATAACCTAACCAACCGTAACGTACACAAACGTAACCTAACTCGACTTAGCGGGCAGCGACCACTGTTGCTGGCCTCCCCGCGAACAACCAGAGCATCTTAGAGCACAGTAGAGCGCAGAAATACACCGACTAGCTGCATATAGCACAAAAGTCAATGCTACCATCACCTACCCTAACCAAACGTAACATATCCAAAAGTAGCCTAAATCAAACTAACCCGGCAAGGTCACTATTACCTTGCCTTCAATGGACGAGCAGTGTATAGAAAAGCAACGTAAAGCGTAAGAATACGACGAATAGTCACAGCTATAACATCCTAAGCTGTACAAGCGCATTATAACCAAACCAAACCAAGCGTAACCTAATGTGCCCTGACCTGCCTTTCTGGATTCCCCAGCGCCAAGAAGAATATACTAGAGCATTGCAGTGCGCAGAAAGCCTCCAAAGAGCGGAGAATAGGACAAAGGTCAATGATATCCTAACCTGACCTGACCAAACGTAAACTAACCAAACGTAGGCTGACTATACCATACGAGACGAGACCAACATTGCTGGCCTCCCCACTGCCAAACAGAACATACCAGAGCACAGTAGAGCGCAGACATCAACAGAATGGCAGTGTATACCGCGAAAGCTAAGGCTATGCAAACCCAACCCAGACAAACATAACCTCACCAAACGCAGCCTAACTCAACCTAAGGCACCGTCGCCACAATTGTCAGCCACCTCAGAGCAACGCAGAGCATATTAGAGGACAGTAGAGCGCAGAAATCCACCGAATAGCTGTGTATATCGCAAAAGTCAAAGTCTATATACTCTGCTCTGCTCATGTGAGGCCAGCAATGGAGGTGTCGGCACGTTAGTTCTAGTTATTCTACGTTTGGTTAGGGTAGGTTAGGTCAGGTTAGGTTAGTGTATCTTTGACTTTTGTGCTATACACAGATATTCGGTAGATTTCTGCGCTCTACTCTGCTCCGGTACATTCTGCCTGGCTCTGGGGAGGCAAGCAATTGTGGCCTCTGCACGTTGGGCTGAGTTAGGTTGCGTTTGGCCTGGTTAGGATAGCTTTGAAATTTGTGCTATACACTGCTGCTCAGTCGATAACTGCGTTCTGCATTGCTCGACTGGCCTCTGCTTGTCTGTGGGAGGCCAGCAGTAGCGGTCGTGTCACGTTTGGCTTAGTTGGGATACGTTCGGTTGGACTATGTTAGCTTGTGTAAGGTACAGATAGATCTCACTTTCGTGTTATAAACCGTTATTCGGCAGAATTCTTCGCTCTACTGTGATCTACCATACACTGCTCGAATCTCGGGAGGCCAGCTACAGTAGGCGCGGCACGCCACTTTGGGTTATGTTACGTTCGGCTATGTTTTGCTCTGCTGGGCTAGGAAAGGATAGCTTCATCTTCTGTGCTCTAAACTGCTCTTTATTCCTGCAACCTACTGTGCTCTAATGCGTTCTGCTTTGCTCTCGCGAGGCCAGCAACAGTAGCCTCGGCACGATAGGTTGAGATAAGTTGCGTTCGGCATGGGTATGACTGTGTGGGTCAGGTTTGGATAGCTCTGCCTTTCCTGGAATGGACAGTTATTCGGTGATTTCTGCGCTCTACTGTGAGCTAATATGCTCTGCTGGCCCCTGAGCAGGCCAGAAGTAGTGGTCTGGGCACGTTAGTTTGAGTCGCGCTAAGTCTGGTCAGGATACGTTCGTTTGCGGTAGGTTCTGAAGACTTTGACTTTCGGGGTATACGCTGTTATTCGGTGGATTTCCGCCCTCACCTGTGCTCTACTATAGTCTTCTCGACTCTCGGCAGGACAGTAATTGTCGTCTCGGCACGTTAGGTTCAGTTAAGCTACGTTTGTTTATGCTACGTTTCGATAGGGTAGGAGTGCACATCTTCGACTTTTGTGCCATGCACTGCTATTAGGTGAATTTCTGCGCTTTACAGTACTCTAATTCGCTCTGCCTGGCTCTGAGGAGGCCGGAAATTGTGGCCTGGGCACGATAGGTTGAGATATGTTGCGTTCGGTTAGGTTATGTATGTTTGGGTCAGATTTGGGTGGCTCCGTCTTCTCCGGTATGGACTGTTATTCGGTGGGTTTCTGCACTCCACTGTGCTCCACTATACTCTACTCGGATCTGAGGTTGCCAGCAATTGTGGTCGTGACACAATAGGTCGTGTAGAGCTCCGTTTGGTTAAGCTATGTTTGTTTGTGATAGGTTAGTGTATCACCGACCTTCGTGGTTTACAGGACCACTCTGTAGACTTCTGCGCTCTTCTGTGATCTAGTGTATTTTGCTTGACACTGGGGAGTTCAGCAATGGTGTTCGCGGCTTGTTATGTTGAAAGAGGCTTCGTCTGTTTTGGTTACATTTTTGGGGCTAGGTTCGGGTAGCTTTGACTTGTATGATATACACTGATTTTCGATGGATCTCTGCTCTCCACTATCAACTAGTATACCCTGCTTGTCCCCGGGGAGGCCAGCAATAGATTTCGGTTCTTGTTAGGTTGGGTTAGGTCACGCTCGTTTACGTTACGATTGGTTATGTGAGGAGGGGCTGGCTTTGACTTTTGCGCTATACACTGCTATCCGTCGGATTCCAGCGCTCCACTCTGCTCTGTTATGTTCAGCTAGTCTCTGGGCGGGCCAGCATTAGTGGCATCGGCACGTTACTTTGAGTTAGGCTATGTTTGGTTAGGTTACGTTACGTCAGGCTAGGATAGGATATCTCTGACTTTTGTGATTTACACTGCAATGTGGCGGATTTCTGCGCTCATCTCTGCGCTAGTATATTCTGGATGGCTATGTGGAAGTCAACAATACTGTTCTATGCACGCCAGTTTCAGTTAGGTTACGTTTGGTTGTGTTATGTTTGGCTGTGTTAGGCTAGGATTGCTTTGAATTTTGAGGTATAAGCCACTGATCGGTCGCTACTGGGATCGAATGTGCTCTGCCTTCCTCCGGGGAGGCCAGAAATAGTGGCCACGGCGCGTCGGGTTTGGTTAGGTTGCGTTTTGTTTTGTTACGCTTGTTTCGGTTAGCTTAGGATACCTTTGGCTTCTGTCATGTACACTCTATTGCGGTGGACTTCTGCGCTCTACTGTGCTCTAGTATGTTCTGCTTGGCTCTGGGGAAGCCAGTAATAGTGGTCCCGGAAGCATTATGTTGAGATAGGGTACGTTTGGTTATGTTATGTTAGCTTCGGTTAGGTTTGGATAGCTTGGACTTTTCTGCTATACACTGTATTTCTATGGATTTCAGAGTTCTACTCACCTGCGATGTGTTATGTCTGACGCTGCAGAGGCCGGCAATACTGGTCGCAGCATGTTAGGTTGAATTAGATTACCTACGGTTAGGTTAGGTTGGGATAGCCCCGGCTGCCGCTGCGCGCCCATTCATCCAGGACTGGTAGCACAGCCCCGATCGTCCGGTGCCGCCGGCTGCTCGTCTTCCTTAGCCGAGCTTGTCAGGCGGTCATTACGGACTGTCGGACTATTCGCCCCAACTAAACGGCCCCTTCTTCAGGTGCACCGTCGCCGCCCCGGCGGAGGTTCCGCAGATACGGGCCTCCCCCATCCAAACAAAACCTAACCTAACATAACCTAACCTACCGCAGCCTAACACAACGTAACGTGCAGCGACCACTATTGCTGGCCTACACAGGGCCAAGCAGAATATGGTAGAGCAGGGTAGAGCGCGGAAATGCGCCGAAGCGCAGTGTATGGCACGAAAGTCAGAGCTACGCTATCCGAAATAATTATAGCCTAACCTTATCAAACGTAACCTAGCCCAACTTGATGTGAGGAGACCTACATTTCTGGCCTCCCCTGGGCCAGGCGGAAAATATTGGAACGCAATAGTGCGCAGAAATCCTCTGCATTGCTGTGTAAAGCGCAAGAGTCGAAGCTCCCCTATCCCAACCTAAGCAAACGTAACATAATCGAACGTAGCCTAACCCAACGGTAGGTGCCGAGACCATAATTGCTGCCTACCCAGTGCGAAGCTGAACATAGTAGAGTACAGTAGAGGGCAGAAATGCTCCGAAAAGCAGCGTGCAGCAAGAAAGACAAAGGCTTACTCTTGTAGCATGAAAAATCGTAATAAAACCAAACATAACCTAACTCAACAAAACGTGCCGCGACAAATATTGCTTGCCTCCTCAGAGCCGAGCAGAATATATTACAGGAGTGTAGAGCACGGAAATCCATACAATAGCAGTGCACAGCAGAAAAGTGTAAGCTATCCGAACCTAACCCAAGGGCATATAACCTAGCCAAACGTAGCGTGGCTCGACATAACTTGCAGCGATCGCTATTCCTCGCAACTCCAGGGCCAAGCAGGATATAGTAGAGCGCAGTGGAGCGCAGAAATGCGCCGAATAACAGTGTATAGCACAAGACGAACCCCATCCTAAGTTAACCAAAGCTAACCTAGCCTGACCGAACGTAACCTAGCACAAACGAACGTGTCACGGCCGCTATTGCTGGCATTCCCAGAGTCGACCAGAGTATAGTAGAGCAATCGTGGACGCAGAAATCCACCGAAAATCTGTGTGTAGCACAAAACTCAGGTCTATCGTGTCCTAACGTAACTAAACGTAATGGCACCAAACTAACATAACTAAGCCTAACGAGGGGAGACCTTTATCTCTGCCATCCCTAGAGCCAAGCAGACCATGTTAGAGTTGAGTAGGGAGCAGATATTCGTAGAATCGCCGTCTATTTCACATAAGTCAAGGGTGCTCTATCCTAGCCAAACCAAACGTAACATAGCCGAAAGTAACAGACCTCAACCTAATGTGCAGAAGACAATATTGCTGGCCTGCCCAGATCGCCGCAGAACATACCGTAGCACAGCAGAGCGCAGAAATTCGCCGAAATGCAGCCTATGCTCATATAGTCATAGCTACCCAGAGCACACACAAACAAGCGTTCCCTAACCAAACGCAAACTAACACAACTTAGTGCGCCGCGACCACAATTGCTGGCCTCGGCGGATACAAGCAGATCATATTGGAGCACAGTATATCACAAAAGCCCACCGAATAGCAGTATACACCACAAAAGCCAATGCTATCATCTCCTACCCTAACCAAACTTAATATGACCAAGCGCAGCGTGTATCAATCTAACGTGCCTGGACCACTATTACTGGACGCCCCAGGGTCGAGTAGAGAATAGCGGTGCAACGTGGAACGCAGGAATCCACCGAATAACAGTGTATAGCTCAAAAGTCAAGGCTACACTTTCCTAACCTAGCCCACCGTAACGTAAACGAACGTAAGTAGAATCAACCTAGCTTGCAGCGACAGCAATTGCTGGCAACCCTAGTATCGAGCAGAGTATAGTACAGTACTGTAGAGCGGAGAAACGCACCGAATAACAGTCTATGCCATGAGTGTCATAGCTACCCTGTCCTGACTCAAGCACACATAACATAACCAAACGTAACGTAACTCTACCGAACTTGACGAGACCACTATTGCTGGCCTACCCTGAACCAAGCAGAGTACATTAGAGCACGGTAGGACGTAGAAATCCTCCTAATAGCAGTGTACAGCACAAAAGTTAAGGCTATCCTGACAAAACTTATCCTGACCCAACATGACCCAACGTAACTTGACCGAACGTAACGTGCAGAGGCTACAATTGCTGGCCTCCCCAGGGCCAAGCAGAACACATCAGTGGAGAATAGGGCGCAGAGGTCCATAGAATCGCAGTGTACGTCAGAAGAGTTAAAGCTACCCAAACCTAACCCAAACAAACAGAACATAGCCTAGCATAGGCTAACTCAAACCAACATGCCGAGACCGCTATAGCTGCCACCACCCACCTGTGCCACGGACGACATACTAGAGTACAGCAGTGCGCAGAAATCCGCTGAATAGTAGTGTACAGCTCGTAAGATGAAGCTATCCTGACCAAACGTAGCCTGACCCAACCTAACCGAACGTAACCTGACTCAACATATCGTGCTGACACCTCTATTGCTTGCCTTCCCAGAGCCAAGCTGAAGATACTAGAGCCCTCTAGTGCGCAGAAATCCACCTAACAGCAGACAATAGCACTAAATTCAAATCTATCCTTTCCCAGCCTAACCAAAATTAACATAACCTAACGTAACCACGTACAGCCTAACGTGCCGCGATCACAATTGCTGGCCTCCACAGAGCCAAGCAGAACACGTTAGTGCAGAGTAGTACGTAGGAATCCATAGTATCGCAGTGTACATCCGAAAAGTCATAGCTACCCGAGCTTAACCCAAGCCAACAGGACATAGTCAAAAATTGCCTAACACCACTCAACGTTACGAGAACGCCATTGCTGCCCTCCACAGAGTCAAAGAGGACATACTAGAGGCAGGCATGCCGATTAAGATTGAGGACCGTAGAGCGCAAAGATAAGTATAATGCCAGTGTATAGTACAGAAGTCGAATCTCTCCCAACCTAACGCGACCGAACGTGACCTAGCTGGCCCTATCGCGCCGGTACCACAACCTCTGTCCTCCCCGGCTGTGAGCAGAACATACTAGAGGAGGGTAGAGCGCAGAAATCCATAGAATAGCAGTGCACGGCACAAAAATGAAAGATATCCTAGCCTAACACAAGCTAGCCTACCCTAACCAAACGTAACCTGTCACAAACTAACGTGGCGAGGCCACACTCGCTGGCCTCTACAGAGCCAAGCAGAGTATACAAGTGCAACGTAGAACGCAGAAATCGACCGAGTAGCAGTGTATAGCAAAAAAGTCGAATGCATCCTAACCAAGCCCATCCAAACCTAACATGACCGAACATAACAGAACTCAACATAACGTGCCGCGACCTATATTGCTGGCTTCCAATGAGATATGCAGAGTACGGAAGAGCCCAATAGAGCGCAGAAATCCATAGAATGGCAATGTGTAGCACAGGAGATGCAGAAATCCTAGCCTACACAGTGCCGAGCAGAACACATTAGAACTCAGTAATGCGCATAAATGGACCGAGTAGCAGTGTACAGCGCGAAAGTCGGAGCGACACTAAACAAATCTATTCTAATCTAACCTAAACGAACGTAGCACATCTTAACCTAACGTGCCGCGGCCACTATTTCTGGCGCCCACAAAGTTATGCAGAATATGGTAGAGCGCAGTGAAGCGCAGATTCCGTATAATATCCTTGTATAGCACAAATGTCAAAGCCACCATACCCAAACCCACCCCAACCTGACATAATCAAACGCAACGTAGCTCAATCTAACGTGCCACGACCACTTACGCTGGCGTCCACAGAGGCATGCTTAATACGATAGAGAAAGGTAGAGCGCAGAAGTCCATCGAATAGCAGTGTACAGCACAATGGTCAGGTCTATACGCACCAAACCTATACTAGACTAACGCGACCGAACGCAACCTAACCCAACCAAACGTGCCGCGACCACAGCTTCTCGCCAGCAGGGCTCCCAGGAGAACATATTAGAGGACAGCGGAACGCAGAACTGCATAGTATAACAGTGTATAGCAGAAATGTCAAAGCTACCATAGCCTAAGCCGAACTAACCTAAACTTACCGAAAGTAACATCGCCCAACGTAACGTGCCGCGACCGCTGCTGCTGACGTACACAGAGACATGCAGAACATATTATAGGAGAGTAGATCGCTGAAATCCATAGGTAAGCAGTGCATGGTAGAAAAGTCGAAGCTACCCTAACCTAACACAAACTAACCTAATAAAGCCGAACGTAACCTATCTATAACTTACGTGCCGAGACCACCGCTGCTGGCCTCCCGAGAGCCTGGCAGAGCGTATTAGATGAGAGTGGAGCGTAGAAATCCATAGAATATCAATGTACGGCACAAAGGTCAAAGCTACCCTAATCTAGCGCAACCTAACCTGACCTAATTACACGTATCGTTGCTCAACCTATCTTGCCGCGACCACTATTTCTGTCGCCCCTCCCCCTCCCGGAGCCAAGAAAGACATGTTAGAGAAGAGCATAGCGCGGAAATCCATAGAATACCAATGTATAGCGGAAAAGTCGAAAGTACCCTATCCTAACGTAACCAAACGTAACGCAATGAAACGTAACATAACACAGCCTCATGTGACGAGACCTCTATTGCTGTTCTCCATAGAGCCAAGCAGAATTCAATAGAAGACAATAGAGCGCAGAAGTCGATGGAATAGCAGTGAGTAGCGGAAGAGTCGAAGCTATCCAAGCCGAAGCCAACTATCATAACCTAACCAAACGTAGCAAGACTCAACATAACAGTCGCGACGACTATTGCTGGCGTCGCCAGAGCCAAGCAGAATATACTAGAGCACAGTAGAGCGCAGAGAGGCACCAAATAACAGCGTGCACCACGAAAGTCAAAGCTGTGCAAACCTAACCGAAACCAACGTAACCAGACCAAACGTAGTGGAAATCAGCCAAACGTGCGGAGACCACTATTTCTGGCATTGCCAGAGCGTGACAGAGCATATTGGAACGCAGTAGTGAGCATAAATCCACCGAACAGTAGCTTACAGTGCAAGGGTCAAAACTGCCCTCTCCTAACCTAAGCAATCGTAACGTAAATGGGCGCAACCTAACTCAATCTAAGGTGAAGCTACCGATGTTGCTGGCGTCCCCAGAGACAAGCGGAATACGATAGAGAGCAGTAGAGCATAGAAGTCCAAAGAATATCCGTACCGAGCACAAAAGTCAAAGCCAAACTAGCCTAAGCCTACTTAAACTATACTGGCCGATCGAAATCTAACTAAACCTAAGAGCCGCGGCCAGTATTGATTGCCTCCGCAGGGTCAAGCATAGAATCGTATGTACAGCAGAAAAGTCGAAGCTATGCAAACCTAACCTAAGACAAAATAACACAACGAAGCATATCCCTTCTCAATCTAATGCGCCGAGACAACTATTACTGGCTTCCCCAGAGCAAAGCGGAAAATACTGCTGCACAGTAGAACTCAGAAGTCCACCGCATTCCAGTGTACAGCTCAGAATTCATACATACCGTTACCTAACCCAGACAAAGCTAACCCAACCAAACGTTACATATACCAACCAATTGCGTAGCGGTCACAATTTTCGTCCTCTCCAGAGCAAAGCAGCGCATGCTTGGTCAAAGTAGAGCGCAGATATCCTCCCAATAGCAGTGTATACCACGAAAGTCATAGCTATCCAAACGTAACCCATAGTAATATAGCCTAACCAAACGTAGCATAACTTAACCCAACGTGCCGAGACCACCATTACTGGACTCCTAATAGCAAAGCAGAGCATTTTGGAGCACAGTAGAGCATAGAAATCCACCGAAAAGCAGTGTATAGCACAAAAGTCAAAGCTATCCTCTCCTAGCTTAACAAATCGTAATATAATCAAACGTAGTCTAAGTAAAACTAGCGTGCCGCGACTCCCCGGAGTCGAACAGGGTATAGTAGAGCAATGTAGAGCGTAGAAGTACGACAAAGAGCAGTGTGTAGCACAAAAGTGGAGGATTACCTGACCAAACATAACCAAGGCTAGCATAAGCAAACGTAACATAACAGAACCTAACGTGCCGCGACCACTATTGCCGGCACGCCAGGGGAAGCAGAATATGATAGTGCACAGTAGAGCCCAGAGGCCTACTGTATTGCTGTGAAGAGTGCAAAAGTCAAAGATATCCTATCCCAACCCCAACAAGTCTAACTAAACCATACATAACCTAACTCCACATAACGCGACGCTGCCACAGATTCTGTCCCCCCCCCCCCGGGGCGGCCGTACCAG
>NW_016908569.1:9836-78962 GCF_001483705.2 Eufriesea mexicana | reverse complement strand
GTGGACAATGTAGAGCGCAGAAATCCACCAAATAGCAGTATATATCGCAAAAGCCGATGTTACCATATCCAAGCCTAACCATGCGTAACAAGACCAAACGCAAAATAATCCAACCTAACGTGCTAGACCGCTATTGCTGGCCTCCCCAGTTCCAAGCGGAACATACCGGAGCGCAGTAGGGCGCAGAAATCTAACGAATAGCAGTGTATGCCACGATAGACAAAGCTATGCAAATATAACCCATACTAACATAACCAATCGTAGCATAACTTAACCTAACACGACGCAACCGCTATTTCTGGCCTCCCTAAAGCCAATCGGAACGTATTACAGGAGGGTATAGAGCAGAAAGCCATATAATCTCAGTGTATAGCAGAAAACTCGAAGATATCCGAACCTAACCATAGCTAAAATGACCAAACCAGACGTAGCATATCTCAACCCAACGTGGAGGGACGACCATTACTGGCCACACCAGAGGCAAGGAGGGTACACTAGAGCAGAGTAGAGAGCAGAAAACCGCCGCAATGCTGTGTAAAGCACAAAAGTAAAAGATGTCCAAACATAACCTGACCTAACCTGACCAAACCAAACTTAGCCTAACTTAACCTAAATGGCCGCGACCCATATTGCTGGCTTCGCCAGAGCCACACAGAGCATATCAGACTAAAATAGCTTAACGAGACGAGACCACTATTACTGGCCTCCCCTGTGACAAGCAGATCGTACTAGAGCACAGTAGAGCCCAGACGTCGAGCTAATAGCTGTGTATATCGCAAAAGTCAAGGCTATCCTCCCCTCACCTAACCTAACCTAATCCGAACGAGCGTAACTTGACATACACTTTCGTGCCTCGACCACATTTGCTGGCCTCCCCAGTGTTGGGTAGGGTGTAGTAGATATATGTAGAGCAAAGGAGTACACCGAATAGAAGTGTTTAGCTCAAAAGCCACAGCTACCCTGTCCCAACCTGTCCAAACGTAATATAATCAAACGTATCCTAACATAGCCGAACGGCCGGTGACCACAATTGCTGGAATCCCCGGAGCAAAGCAGAATATACTAGAGCACTGTAGAGCGCAGAGAGCCAGCAACTTGCAGCGGATAGCGTAATAAACAATATGTCCTAACAAACGTGACCAAACATAGCATAACCAAACATAGCGTAAATCCACCTAACGCACCGAGACCACTATTTCTGTCTTCGACAGAGCCAACCAGAATATCCTAGGGTAAAGTAGAGTGCAGAAATCCGCCGCATTGCAGTGAATGGCACAAAGGCCGAAGATATCCAGACCAAACCTAACCTAACCTAACCTAACCTAACCAATCGTAGTATACCTCAACCTAACGTGCCGCGATCATTACTGCAGGCATCCCCAGAGAGAAGCAGAACATGACAGAGAACAGTAGAGCACGGAAGTCTATTGTATATCTGTGCAGAGCAGAGTAGTCGAAGCTATACAAGCCCAACTCTGCCTACACTATCCTGGCCGAAAGAAATCTAACTAAACATAAGTGCCGCGGCCAGTATTGCTGGTCTCCACAGGGTCAAGCAGAGCATATTAGAGGAGGGCAGGGCGCTGAAACCCATAGAATCGCCATGTACAGCAGAGAAGTCGAAGCTATGCAAACCTAACCTAAGCGAATATAACATAACGAAACGCATCCTATCTCAAACTAATGCGCTGACACCGCTGTTACTGGATTCCCCGGAGTCAAGCAGAAAATACTAGAGTCAGGAATGTCAAAGCTATCCTGTCCTAACCTAGCCAAACATAACATAACCAAACGTAACATAGTCCAACCTAACGAGCCGAGACCACTATTGCTGGCCTACACAGAGCCAAGCAGTACACGTAAGAGCAGAGAAGGGCGCAGAAATCACCCGAGCAGAAGCATACGGCACGAAAGTCGCGGCAATCGTAACCAAACATATTCATACCTAACGAAACCAGACGTAACACTTCTCGGCCCAACGTGCCGAAACCACAAATGCTGGCCGCCACAGGTCCAAGAAAATATTCAAGAGCACAGTACAGCTCACACATAAACCGCATTGCAGTGTATACCTCAAAAATCAGAAATGTCTTGTACCAACCTGTCCTCACCTAACATAGCAAAGCGTAACCTAACTAAACCTAACATGCGACGACCACGATTGCTGGCCTCCCGATAGCCAAGCAGGGGCTAGAACAGCAATGCATATTGCAGACAACCAACGAATTGCTTTGTACGGCACAGAAGTCAAAGATATCCTAACAAAACCTAACACAACTTAGCCAAACCGAACGTAACCTAACCCTGCCTATCCTCCTGAAACCACAATTGCTGGCCTCCGCAGGGCCAAGCAGAGGGTAGTAGGGCAATGTAGAACGCAGAAATCCACCGAATAGCTGCGTGTTGCACAAACGCCAGGGTAATCCAATTCTGACCTAACCAAACGTGGCATAGACAAACGTAAGCAGCCACGATATAACTTGCCGTGGCCAACTGCTGCCCTCGTCAGAGCCAAGCAGAACATACCGGAGGAGAGTGCAGCGCAGAAGTCCATAGAACCGCAGCGTATAGCAAAAGGGTCAAAGCTATCCAAACCTAACCCACACCAGCATAACATAACTAAACGTGCAGTAACACAATATAATATGCCGCGACAAATATTACTGGCATTCACAGGGCCAAGCGCTATATTGCAGAGCAGATTAGAGCGCGGAAATCCGCCGAATTGCAGTGTATACCACGAAAGTCAAAGCTACCGTAACCAAACGTAGCCGAACCTAACCTAGCCATAAGTAACCCACTTTGACCGAACCTGCATTCGACCACAATCGCTGGCCACCCGAGATTCGAGCTGAGTATAGCAGAGCAACGTAAAGCGCAGAAATCGACCGAATGGCACTGTATAGCACAAAAGACAAAGCTATCCCCTCCTATCTCAACCAAACGTGGCATAAGCAAGAGTAACATGACCCGGCATAACGTGCCGAGACCACTGGCGCTCGAATCCCCATAGCCGAGCACAATATCCAAGAGAGCAGCAGAGCACAGAAGTACGACGCATTGCAGTTTATAGCTCAAGTGTCAAGAGTATCATGGCACAAGCTGCCATAACCTGACCTAACCGAACGCAGTCTAACGCAACGTAATGTGCCGCGACCACAGTTGCCAGCGTCCCCAGAGCCAACCAGAATATGGTAGAGAACAGTAGAGTACAGAAATCCACCGAACAGGTGTGTACAGCACAATAGTCAGACATATCCTAACCAAACCTGTCCAAATCTGACCGAACCCAACGGAATGTAACTGAACCTAACGTGCCGCGAACAGAATTTCTGCCCTCCCCGGAGCCGAGCAGAAGACATTAGAGCACAGCAGATCTCCAAGATTCACCGTATATCTGCGTTTAGCACAAAAGTCATAGCTACCCTATCCTGACCAAGCCAACCGTATCATGGACCGACGAAATGTAACAGAACGTATCGTGCAGAGACCATTATTGCTGGCCTCCACAGTGCCAAGCAGAATATTCAAGAGCTCAGTAGAGCGTTGAGATACACCGTATTGCAGCGTATATGGCAATAGTCAATGCTATCCTAGCCTAACCTGACCCAACCTGGCTTAACCAAACGTAATATAGCTCTACCTAACGCGCCAATACCACGATTGCTGGCATCCCCAAAGCCAAGCAGAACATATTAAGGATGATTAGACAGCAGAAATCCGTAGAATCGCATTCCATAGCAGAAAAGTCAAAGCTACCAATGCCCAACCCGAGCCAACATAACCTAACCGAACGTAGCCTAACGCAGCCCAGCGTGACCCGGTCGTCTTTTCTGGCCTGCCCAGAGCGAAGCAGTGCATATTGGTTGCCGGCAGATCATAGAAACCCTACTAATATCAGGTCATAGCATAAGAGTCAAAGGTACCCATTCCTAAGCTATCCAAACGTAACCTAACCAAACGTTACCTAGCTTAACCTAACATGACGAGACCGCTATTGCTGACCTCCACAGAGCCATGCAGTATATGCTCGAGCACAGTGGACAGCGAAAATCCAGCACAATGCAGTGTATAGCACAAAAGTCACAGCTGTCCTAAACTTACATGGTCTACCCAAACATAGCCGAACGTATTCTAACTCCACCTAACGCGCCGCTGCTGCTATTGCTCGCCTGCACAGAGCCAAGCTGAAGATATCAGGGGTGAGTAGATCGCAAAAATCCATAGAATCGAAGCAATCCTAAGCACAAAATTCGAAGCAATCGTATCCTAAACTTACTAGACGTAACTCAGCCGAACGCAGGATAACACGTCCTAACGTGCCGAGAACATTATTGCCGGCCTCCCCAGAGACAAGCAGAATATTCCAGAGCACAGCACAGCGCTGAACGACAGCACATTGCGGTGTACAACTTAAAAGTCAAAGACACCCCAACCTATCCAAGCCAATCGTAACATTACCAAGCCCAACCGATATCAACCTAACGTGCCACTACCAGTATTCCTGGCGTCCCCAGAGCCGAGCAGAATATACTGGAGCAATGCAGAGCGCAGAAATCGGCCGAATAGCAGTGTATAGGGCAATAGTCAGTGCTATCCTAACCAAACCTATCCAAACCCAACATAACCAAATATAACGTAACACAAACAAATGTACCGCGACCACCATTACTGGCCTCCGAGGAGCCTAGCCGAAGATATTAGACGAGAGCGGAGAGCAGAAATCCATAGATTAGCACCGTACACCTGGAAAGTCGAAATAACCCACACCCTCCCATACAAGACTAACATAGACGAACGTAACCTGTCTCGACCTAACGTGCCAAGATTACTGCTGATGGACTCTCCAGACAGGAGCGGTGAATGCTACAGCAATGTAGAGCGTAGAAACCGGCCGAACAGCAGATCACAGCACAAAAGCCAAAGATATCCTTAGCAAACTTATCCTAACCTTATGTAACCGAACGCAACGTAACCCAACCTTACGTGCCACGACCACAATTCATGTCTTTCAGAAAGCAAATCATAGGAGATTAGAGGACAGCCGCATACTGGAATATGTACAATAACATTTTACAGCAATCAGGTCAAGGATATCCTAACTTAACCCAAACTAACCTAACCTAATCAATCGTAACATGACTCATGCTAACGTGCCGTGGCCACTGTTGCTGTCCTCCACAGAGCCAAGCAGGACACACTAGAGCAATGTAGAGAGCAGGAATAGTACGAATAGCGGTGTATAGCGCAGAAGCAAAAGCTGTTCTTGCAATACGTATCCTATCATAAACTAACCGAACGTATCATGACTCCAAATAACGTGCCACGGTCCCTATTGGTGGCGACCCTAGAGACATGAAGAATGTGAAGGAACACATTAGGGAGCAGAGATCCTTGCAATAGCAATATGTAGCACAAGGGACACAGCAACCCTAACCTAACACAGCCTAACTTAGCCTTGCCAACGTAATCTGACTCAACCTAACTTTGCGCGACCTATATTGCTGGCCTCCTTAGAGCTGAGCAGAACATGTTAGAGGACGGCGGAGCGCAGAAATCCACAGAATAGCAGTGTACCTCACACGAGACAAAGCCACCCTAGCAAAGCACAACATATCCAAACGCGGCAAAACGTAACCTAACATAACTAACGTGAGACATCAATTCATCATGGCCTCCCTAGAGACATGCACAACATATTGAATGAGATCAGAGCGTAGAAATCCATGGAAGAGCAGAGTATAGCAGAAAATTCGAAGCTACCCTAACCGAAGCCAGACTAACCTAACCTACCCGATGTTAACATAAAATAACACAGCGTACCGCGACCACTATTGCTGGCGTACCCGGAGACAATCTGTATTCGACAGAGATCAGTAGTGCACAGAAATCCATAGACTAGCCGTCTACAGCAGAAAGGTCAAAGCCGCCCTAACCAAACCAATACAAACCTAACCTAACCGGGCATATCACAACTCGACCTAACGTGCCGAGACCACAGTTTCTGGCCTCCCCAGATCGAAGCAGGATATGCTAGAGCAATATAGAGCGCAGAAATATTCCAAACAGCACCGTACATCACGAAAGCCGAAGCTAACCGTAACAAAGCTGTCCTAACCTAACCTAACCAAACGTGACGTAATTCAACCCAACGTGCCGCGAACATTATTGCTGGCGTTCCCACAGATCTGCAGAATTTGGTAGAACATAGTGAATCGCATAAAACCATTACAACAGTTGTGTGTAGATCAAAAATCCAAGCCACCCTGACCCAATTCAACCCCACCGTACATAGCCAATCGTAACATAACTCACGCTAACGCGTCACGAAAAGTACTTCTGGCCTCCATGTAGCCAAGCAGAACACATTAAAGGAGGGCAGAGCGCTCAAATCCATATAATAGCAGTGTATAGCGCAAAAGAAATAGATATCCGAACCAAACTTCTCCTAACCCAATATAACCAAACGTAACGTGACTCAACCTAACGTGGTGCGAACAGAATTTCTGTCCTCCCAGGCGCTCAGCAGATCACATTAGAGGACAGCAGAGCGCAGAAGTCCATAGAATGGCAGTGTGTAACAGAAATGTCAAAGCCACCATAACATACCACAACATAGCCAAGCGCGTCAAAACGTAACATAACATAACAAACGTGAGACGACCATTCCTCATGGCCTCCGCAGAGACATGCACAACATATTAGATGAGATCAGAGCGTATAAATCCGAAGTGTCGGAGCAACCCTAGCCAAACCCAAACGAACCTAACCCCCTTGAACGTAACGTAACCCAACATAACGTTCCGCGACAGCCATTCCTGGCGTCCGCATAGCCGAACAGGATATACTAGCGTTATGTGGATCGCAGAAATAGGCCGAGTAGCCATTTAGAGGAAAGAAATCAAAGCTATCATACCCAAACCAGTCCCAACCACAGGCAAAGTAGCTCAACCTGACATGCCGCTACCTCGCTTTCTGGCCTCCAGAGATCCAAGCGGCACACATTAGAGGAGAGTAGAGCGCCGAAATCCGTGTGATAGCAGTGCATAGCACAAATGTCAAAGCATTCCTACACTAACGTATTACAACTTCCCCTATCCGAACGTAATCTAACGCAAACTAACATGCCGCGACCACTGCGGTAGGCCACCCTAGAGCCTAGCAGAATATAATAGACTAGGGCAGTGGGTAGAAATCCATAGGTTAGCAGTGTACAGCAGGAAAGACAAGGCTAACCAAACCTAACACAGACTAACCTAAGCAAACGTAACCTAACTCGACCAAGCTTGCCGAGACCACTGTTGCTGGTCTCCTCAAAGAGAAGCAGAGTATGCCAGAATAATGCAAAACGCAGAAATCGACCGAACATATGTGTATAGTGCAAAAGTTAAATCTACCCTAACCAACCATATCCCAACCAGACACAGCCAAACGCAGAGTGACTCAATCTAAAATGCCGCGGCCACTTTTGTTGGTGACGCCGCAGACATGCAGAATATTACAGAGCATAGTTGAGCGCAGAAAAATGTAGAGCAGCAGTGTGTTGGACAAATGTCAAAGTTATGCTACCCTCACCAAGCCTTACCCGACGAAACCAGACGGAATCTAGCTGAACGGAGCGTGACGAGACCACTGCCACTGGCCTCCACAGAGCGATGCAGAATGTGCCAGAGCGATGTAGAGAAAAGGAATGGGCCAAATAGCAGCGTAGAACACAATAGTCGAAGCTACACTTACCCAACCTCTCCCAACCTAGCGTAACCGAACATAACATGGCTCAATCTAACGTGCAGCGACCTATACTTCTGGCCTCCCCAGATACTTGCAGAATACGAAGGAGCGCAGTACAGCGTAGAAATCTATAGAACAGCATTCTGCAGCACATACGGCAAACCAATCCTTACCTAACCCAACGTAACTTAGTCTAACCAAACGTAACATAACTCAACAGAACGTGCCGAGACCACTATCTCTGGCATTCATAGAGCCAAGCAAAACTTACTAGAGCACAATAGATTGCAGGAAGCCACCGAACAGCAGCGTACAGCACAAAAGCCAAAGCCATACCATCAAAGCATAACCAAGCGTAACCTAACCAAACGTAACATAACTCAACAGAACGTGCCGAGACCACTATTTCTGGCATTCATAGAGCCAAGCAAAACTTACTATAGCACAATAGATTGCAGGAAGCCACCGAACAGCAGCGTACAGCAGTACCGCGACCACTATTGCTGGCGTCCCCATAGATGTGCAGGACACATTAGGCCATTGCATATCGCAGAAATCCTTAAATTAGCGGTGAATAGTGTAAAAGTCGGAGCTATCCTAACCTAACCCAAAGAAACCAAACACAATCAAACGTTTTAAATTAGCGGTGCATAGTGTAAAAGTCGGAGCTATCCTAACCTAACCCAAAGAAACCAAACACAATCAAACGAAACGTAACTGAAACTGACGTGACGAGAGGACCGTTGCTGTCCTCGTTAGAGCCCAGCAGAATACACTACAGTAATGTAGAGAGCAGAATTCTACCGAACAGCCGTATATGGCACAAAAGCCAAAGATATTCTAGCCAAACCTGTACTAACCTAACCAAACCGAACGTAAAGTTGCTCTTCACAAGTTGCCGCGACCTCTATTACTGACGTCCCAAGAGAAAAGGAGAGTAAGATGGATCGCAGTAGAGCGCAAACGTCCATAGGATAGCAGAGCGTACCACATAAGTCAAAGCTGCCCAAACCTAACGCAAGTTCGCATAACTTAGCCGAACGTAACCTAGCTCAAAGTATCGTGCCTTGGCCACGATTGCTGGCCTCATAAGCACCAAGGAGATATTATTAGAGCACAGAGGGCGCAGAAATCCTCGAAGAGCAGTGTATAGCACAATAGTCAAAGCTACCATCTCCTAGCCTAACATAACTTCAGATAGCCATATACAACATAACTCATACCAACCTGCCGGGACCGCTTTTGCTGCCCTGCCCAGAGCCAAGCAGAGTAGACCAGATAGGAGTAGATCCCAGAAATCAGCAGGATTGCAGCGAATAGCAAAATAGTGGAACTTATCCTACCCTAACGTGTCCAACCATAACATGGCCAAACGTAACCGAGTTCGACCTATCGCGCCGCGAACACTTTTGCTGGCCTCCACAGAGAAAAGCAGAATATAGTACAGGAGAGTAGAGCACAGCAAGCAATAGAATCGCAGTGAATAGCAGAAAAGCCAAGGCTATCCAAGCCTAACCCAAACTAACGCAACCTAACTTAACGTAGATTAATTCAACATAACGTGCGGAGACCAATACTCCTTTCGTCCACAGAGTCATGCAGAACATATTACAGAAGAGTGGAGCACAGAAATCCATAGGTTAACTGTGTATAGTACAAAAGTCAAGTCTACCCTAGCCAAACGTGTCATAACCTATCCTTGCCAAGCGTAACTTAACACAACCTAACGTACCGCGACCACAATTTTTGTGCCGCTCGGCGCTGGGCAGGACATATTAGAGGAGAGCAGAGCGCAGATATTCATAGAACAGCAGTGTGTAGCAGAATAGTCAAGGCTACCCTGGCCTAACCCGAAATAGTCTGAACCTACGGAACGTAACATAACTCAACATAACCAGCCGCGACCACTATTGCTGGAGTCCCCAGGGACATGCAGAACATATTAGAGGACGGCAGATCACAGAAATCCTTAAATTAGGGGTGCAGCGTGTAAAAGTCGGAGCTATCCTTACCGGATCCTAACTAACCTAGCATTAACATAAGTAACATAACTCAATTTAACGTGACGAGACAGTTGTTGCTAGCCTCCACAGAGCCAAGCTGGATTTACTAGAGAAATGTATAAAGCAGAAATCGGCCGAAGAGCTGTGTATAGCACATAAGCCGAAGTTACCCGTACCGACGCTCTCCTAACCTATCCTAACCGAAAGTAGCATAGCTCCACATAACATGCCGCTACCTCTATTGCTGGCGTCCACAGAGACGTGTGGAATGTGGAAGAGCAAAGTAGAGAGCAGAAATCCATAAGTTAGCAATGTGTACCACAATGGACACTGCAATCCTAAACTAACCCAGGCCAACTTACCATAGCCAAACATAATGTGGCTCAACTTAACGCGACGCGTCCAATGTTGCTGGCCCCCACAGAGAAAAGAAGGACGTATTAGATGAGGGCAGAGCTCAGAGATGCTTTGCACCGCTACTCGGTAGATTTATGCGCTCTACATTGCTCTAATATGTTCTGCCTGTCTGGGTCTACAAGCAACAGTGTCCTCGGCACGTCATGTTTAGCTTGGCTACGTTCGGTTGGGTTAGGTTAGGACCGGTCAGGTTTGTATATCTTTGGCTATTGTGCTGTACAGTGCAAGGCGTTGGATTACTCTACTCTACTGTACACTAGTATAATCTGCTTGACTCTGGCGAGGCAACAAAAAGAGGTCTCAACACGTTAGGCTTAGCTATGTTAGGCTCGGTTGTGTTACGTTAGTCTGGGCTAGGTTAAGATAGCAATGACTTTCCCTCATACACTTCCTTCCTATGGAATTGTGCGTTCCACGCACCTCTAATATGTTGAGGTTGGCGATGAGGAAGCTTGCAATAGTTTACTCGGCTCGTTAGGTTGAGTTAGGTTACGTTCGGTTAGGGACCGTTTGTTAGGGTTAGGTACGGATAGCTGCGATTTCCGGGGCATAGACTGCAATTCGGTGTGTTTCTGCCCTCTACACTGCTCTACTATACTCTGCTCGATTCTGGGCATGCTACCAATGGCGGTCGCTGAGCGTTAGGTTGTGATAGTTTACGTTTGTGCATGTTACGATTGGTTAGGTTACTAGGGGATAGCTTTGACTTCTGTGCTATACACTGGCATACGGCGGATTTCTGCACTCTGCGTTGCACTAATATGGTCGGCTTGGCTCCGGGAACGACAGCAATAGTGGTCTCCTCACCATAGCTTTGGTAGACTACGTTTGGTCAGGTTTGGTTGTTATGGCTTTTACTTTTCTGCCTTACACTGCCAGTGTATGGACTTCTGCGCCCTACTCCCCTCTAATATGTCCTGCTTGGCGATGGGGAGGCCAGCAGTAGCTGCCTAGGCACGTTAGGTTGATCTATGCTGCGCTTGGCTGTGCCACGTTTGCTTAGGTTTGCAGAGGATATGTTTGACTTTTGCGTAGTAGACTGATATTCGGCGGGCTACTGCGCTCTACATTATTCTGCTATACCCCGCTCGACTCTGGGGTGGCTAGCAGTAGTGGTCGTGACACGATAGTTTGGGTTAGGTTACGTATGGTCATGCTAGGTTGGGTTACGTTTGATTATTATTGCTTTGTGCTAGATACTGCTATTCGGTGTATTCCTTCATTCTACTGTGTTCTAATATGCTCTGCTAGTCTCTGAGGAGGCCAGGAATAGTGGTCTCGGCATGTTTGGTTCAGTTTGTCTACGTTTGGCTAGGTTAGTTTGGGTCAGGCTATCTTAGGATACCTTTGGCTTTTGTGTCATACACTGCAGTTTTGCGGATTTCTGCGCTATGCTGTGATCTACTGAATTCTGCCCGGCGCTGGGGAGTCCAGCAACTGTGGTCGCGGCATGTCGTGTTTAGTTTGGCTACGTTTGGTTGCGTTACGTTAGTTTGGGTTAGGCTTGGAAACTTCGACTCCTCTGCTGTACAACGCGTTTCTATGCATTTCTGCGCCCTACTCTCCTCTAATATGTTCTGCTTGGCCCTGAGGGGCTAGTAATATTGGTCGCGTCACGTTAGGCTGAGACAGGTTATGTTCGGCTATGTTAGGCTCCGCTGGCTTCGGTTAGGATCGTTTCGACTTTCGTGTTACACACAGCTATTATATGGACGTCTGCGCTCCGCATTGCTCCATCACAAACTGCTTGGCACACGTGGTGCCAGTAATAGTGGCCGTGGCAAGTCAGCCTATGTTAGGCTACTTTTGGTCATGTTACGTTTGTCTACGTTGGTATAGGATTGCTTCGACTTTTGAGCTGTACACTGCTGTTCGGCGGATTTCTTCGCTATACTGTGCTCTAGTAAGTTTTGCTTGGCTCTCGAGAGGCCCGAACTGTTTGTCTCAGCACGTTAGTTTGAGATAGTATACGTTCGGCTGGGTTACGTTAGCTTTGGCTAGGATTGGGTTGCTTCGACTTTTCCTATATAAACTACGATTCTATGGATTTCAGCACTCTACTCTCCTCTACTACTCTCTGCCTGTCTCTCTTCTGGCCAGCAATACAGGTCGCGACACTTTAGGTTGTGTTAGGTTACGTTTGGTTACGCTATGTCTGGTACGGCTAATCCTAGATGGCTCCGACTTTTGTGCCGTATACTGCTTTTCGGTGGATTTCTGCGATCTGCTGTGCTGTAATATGTTCACCCTTGCCCTGGGTACGTCAGCAAGGGTGGTCTCGGCACGTTAGTCTGAGTTGGGCAACATATGGTTAGCTTAAGTTAGCTTGGATTAGGTCTGGGAAGCTTTGGCTTTCGAGGTATACACTCTTATTCGGTGGGTTTCTGCGCCCTGCTGCGCTTTACTCGACTCTGCACGAATCCAGCCAGGAGGGCAACAGTGGTCGCGGCAAGTTAGGTTGAGTCAGACTACGTTTCGGTACGTTATGATTGGTTAGGTTAGGAGAAGGTAGCTCTAACTATTCCGCTTTGCACTGCTGTTCGTCGGATTCCTGCTCTTTACCGTGCTCTAATATGTTCAGCTTGGCTATACAAATGCCAGCAAATGTAGCCCCGGCAGGTTCTGCTGCGATAGACTAGGTTGAGTTAGGTTAGGATTGGTCAGCTGCTATTGGTTAGGTTAGGAGGGGATAGCTTCGTATTTCGTGCTAGGGTCTGCTGCTAGCTGGAATTCAGCGCCACAGAGTGCTCTAATATTCTCAGCTTGGCTTTGGGAGGGCCAGGAATATTGGTCTCGGCGCGTTACGTTGAGACATGTCACATGCGGTTCAGTTCGGTTAGGCTAACTTTGGTGATGATGGCTTTAACTTTTGCGCCGTACGCTGCTATTCGTAGGACATCTGCGCTCTATTGTGCTCCAGTATGTCCTGATTGGCTCTGGTGAGGACAGCAGTAGCAGTCTCGGCACGTTAGGTTGAGATAGGTTACGTTTGGTTATGTTACTGTTTGATGTGTTAGGGGAGGATTGCTTTGACTTTAGTGATATAGTCCGCTATTACGTGGATTTCTGCGCCGTGTAGTGCTCTAATGCCGCCAGCGTGAGGTGGAACATATTAGAGCACTGTGTAGCGCAGAAATTCACCGACTAGCAGCGTATAGTACAAAAGTCTAAGCTGTCCTGTCCCCACCTAACCAAACGTAACATGACGAAACGCAACATATCTCAGACTACCGTGCCGACACCAATACTGCTTGGCTCACCATAGCCAAGCAGAATATACTATAGCACAGTAGAGCCAGAAACACCCCGAATAGTAGTTTATTGCATAAGTGTCAGAGCCATTCTAACCGAACTTAACCTAACCTGACCTAACCAGAAGTAATGTAACCCAACCTATCTTGCCGCGTCCGCTATGCTGGGCTCCCCAGAGCCGAGCACAGTATAGCAGTGCAATTAAGAGCGCAGAAATACACCGAATATCAGCGTATAGCACAAAAGTCAAAGCCGTTCTAACCAAACTTAACCTAACCTAACAATACCAAGCATAACCTAACACAACCGAAGCTGCCACGAACGCGATTGCTGGCCATCCGAAAGACAAGCAGTTGCTAGAAGAGGAACGCAGTGCAAAGACATCCTCCGAATAGCAGTGTACTGCACAAAAGACAAGAATAATCCTGCCAGACCTATCCAAACCTTGGCAAACCAAGCGTAACGTAACTCAATCTTGGTCGCCGAGACCACCATTGCTGGCCTCGCCAGGTCCAAACAGGAAAAACTACAGCACACTAGAGCGCAGAAATTCAACTTGTAGCAGCGCATACCACGAAGGTCAGATCTATCCAATCTTAACCTAAGCTAACGTAACGTAGCCAAACGTAACCTAACTCAAGCGAACAGGCCTAGACAAATATTACTGGCATCCCCTGAGTCGGACAGAGTATAGTGGAGCTGTGTAGATCGTACAAGTCCACAGAATAGCAGTGTAGAGCACACAAGACAACCCAAACCTAACCTAACATATCGAAACTTAATATAAGCGAACATAACATAACTTAACCAAACCTAAATGGACTACTATTGCTGGTCTCCTCGAGTGGAGCAGAGTATAGTAGAGCAATGAAGACCCCAGAGATCCACCGAATAGCAGTGTATAACGCAAAAGTCAATGCTACCCTACCCGAAATTAACCAAGTGTAACGTAAGCCAACCTGACGAGCAACGAAAGCTATTGCTGGCCGCGCGAGATCTTAGCAGATTATGGCAGAGCAATGCGGAACGACGAAACCACCCGAATAGTAGTTTATAGCAAAATGTAGGAGATACCCTTACAAAGTCTGACCTAACCGAACCTAGTCAAACGTAACCAATCCAAACCTAACGAGCCTAGCTCGCAATTGCTGGCCTACCCGTCGCCAGGCGTGGCATATTAGAGGAGAGTAGAGCGCAGGCTTCCCTGGAGCAGAAGTGTATTGCACTAAAGTCAAGGATATCCTAACCCAACCCAAATAAACGTAACATAATCGAGCATAACCTAACGCAACCTAACAGCCCGCGGCCACTATTTCATGCATTCCCAGTTCAAAGCAGGGAATATTAGATCACAGTAGAGCGCACGAATCCACTGAACAGCAGTGTACAGAAAAAAGGCGAAGCTAACCAATCATAACCTAACCAAACTTAACACAGCCAAACATAGCCTAGCCCAACTTAACGTGCCGCGCCCACTATTGCTGGAATCCCCTCGGCCAAGCAGAATATAGTAGAGCACAGTAGAGCGTAGAAATCCACCGAAAGTCAGTTTGTACCACGAAAGTATCATCTAACCAGACCTAAACCAAGCTAACGTATCGAAGCCAAGCTTAGCATAACTCAACATAACGTCCCGAGACAACTATTACTGGCCTGCCCAGAGTCGGGCAGAGTATAGTAGAGAATCGTAGGGCGTAGAAATATGCCAAATATCAGTGTATATACAAAAGTCAAAGCTATCCTAACCATACCTATTCAAACGCAATAGAAACAAACGCAGTATATCTTACCGCAACGTGCCGAGGTCGCTATTGTACCCCCCCTCCCCCGCCAGAGCACAGCACAATATACTGGAGAACAGTAAAGAGCAGAAAGCCAAAAGATAGCAGCGTTTATTGAAAAAAGCTCAAATATATCCTAACCAAACTTAAACTAACGGAACCTATAATATCTAACCGGATGTTACGAGACCTATGTTCCTGGAGTCCCCAGTGCCAAGCAGAACATATTAGAACAATGTAGAGCGCAGAAATCCACCAAATAGCGGTGTATAACACAAAAATCGAAGCCACCCTAACCAAACGTAGCCTAACCTAAACTAACCATACGAAACATAACACAAACCATTGTTTCACGGCCGCTATTGTTGGCCTCCCCGGAGTCGAGCAGAGCATAGAAGTGCAATGAGGAGCGCAGGAATCCGCCGAATAGCAGTGTGAAGCACGACGGTCAAAGATATGATATAATCACATGGTCAAACTTAATACTTCCGAACGAAGATAACGCAACCTGACGTGACCACACCATTATTTCTGACCTCCCCAGAACAAAGCAGAACCTATTAGTGCACAGCACAGTGCAGGAATCAACCGAACAGCAGTGTGTAGCACGAAAGTCAAAGCCGTCCTTTCCTAACTTAGCAAATCGTAACATAACCAAACCTAACATGACACAAGGTAATATGACGCGACCACTGTTGCTGTCCTCCACAGGTTCGAGCAGAGAATAGCTGGGCACAGCAAAGCGTAGAATTCCACCGTATAGCAGTGTATAACACGAAAGACGAAGCTATTCATTCCTAGCCGAGACCAACGTAACATAACCAAACGTAGCATAACTCAACCTAACCTGTCGACACCACCATTACTGTACTCCACTGAGTCGAGCAGGGTACAGTAGAGATATGTTGGTCGTACACGTCCAAGGAATAGCAGTGTACAGCACACAAGACATCCCTATCCTGTCGAAACGTATCCAAACGTTATATAAATGAACGCACCGTAGCATAACCTAATGTGCCGAAGCCACTATTCCTGGGCCCCTAGAGTCAAGTAGAATATACTAGAGCTCAGTGAACCCCAGATATCCACCGCATTGAAGTGTAAAGCAGAAAAGAGAAGATTACCCATCATAACCTGACCTAACGTAACACAGCCAAATGCAACCTGTCCCAACCTAACGCGCCCATTCCAATAATACTAGCCTCCACATCACCAAGCAGGGCATATTAGAGAAGAGTAGAACTCAGAGGTTCATAGAAATGCAGTGTATGGTTCAAAAGTGAAGTATACCCGACCTATAGCAGCAAACCTAACCTAACCAAACGTAACCTACCACAACTCAAATCGCCGCGGCCACTATCTTTGGGATTCACAGTGCAAAGCAGGAAATATTAGAGCACAGTAGTGCGCAGAAATCCAACGAACAGCAGTGTATATCGCAAAAGTCAGAGCTATCCATTCCTAACATAACCAAGTGTAACCAAACCGAACGCAGCCTGTCCCAACATAAAGCGCCGAGAACAATACTGCCGGCATCCCCATAGCCAAGCAGTATATACAAGAGTACATCAGAGCGCAGAAATCCACCGAATAGTGGTGTACAGCAGAAAAGTCGAAGCCATTCAAACCATACCATGGCTACCATAATTTAACCAAACGAACCCTAAGCCAACCTTACGTGCCGAGACATGCATTGCCGGCACCCCCGTTGCCAAGCAGAGCATATTAGTGGAGAATAGAGCGCTGAGGTCCATAGGAAGGCAATGCATAGCACGAAAGTCAAAGCTATCCAAACCTAACAAAACGGACATAGCCCAACCAAACGTAGCCTAACTAAAACTAACGTGCCTAGACCGCTATTACTGGCCTCCACATAGTCCAGCAGAGTACCGTAGGGTAATGTATAGCGTAGATATCCTCCAAACAGCGGTGTACAACACAAAAGTCAAAGATGCGCCAACCTATCCTAACCAATCGTGACACTACCAAACGCAGCCTATCAAAAGCTATGGTGCTTTGACGTCTCTTGCTGGCTTCCCCAAGGTCGAGTAGAGTCGAGTAGAACAACGTAAAGCGTAAAAATACGCCGAATATCAGTGCAAAGCACAAAAGTCAAAGATATTCTACCCTACCATATCCAAACCTAGTATAAACAAACGCAACCTATCCTATCCAAGCGTGCCGGGACCACAATTGCCGTCATCCCCAGAGCAAAGCAGAATATACTACAACAAAGTAGATCGCGGAAAGTCACCAAATGGCAGTCTATAACACGAGAGTCAAAGCAATCCAAACCTAACCCAAACTAACTTAACCTCGCCGAACGTAGCCTATCTCAACCAAACGTGCAGAGACCACAATTACTGGCCTCCCCAGGGACGAGCAGAGTGCAGTAGAGGAATCTAGATTGTAGAGATGCTCCGTACAGCGGTGTATAACACAAAAGCCAAAGCTACCCTGTCCTAACCTAACCAAACGTAACATAGGCGGAAGTAAGGTGTCCCAAACTGACGTGCCACGACCGCTACTGCTGACCTCACGAGAGCTAAGCAGAGTATATCAGAACCATGTGAAACGCTCAAATAATACGAATAGCAGTGCATATCTCAAAAGTCAAAGCTACCCAAACAAAGCCTAGCCAAACGTGACCAAGCCAAAAGAAGAATGACTCAACCTAACTTGCGGCGACCACAACTGCTGGCCTCCAGATACTCGAGCAGAGCACAGTACAGCAATGTAGAGCGTTGAAATCCACCGCATTGCAGTGAACAGCACAAAAACCGTAGATAACATAGCGCAACTTGGCCTAACCTAACCTAACCGAACGCAGCATATCTCTTCATATCGTGCAGCGACCACTGCTCCTTGCCTCCGCACAGCCAAGCAGAATGTGGTAGAGCACAGTAGATCACAGAAATCCACCGAATAACAGTTTATAGCACGACAGTCAGAGCTATCCTAACCAAATTTACCATAACCTAACCAAACAGAACGTAACCTAATCCAAACTGTCGTGACGCGAACACTATTGCTCGCCTCTCCAAAGTCGAGCAGAGAATAGTAGAGCAATGAAGAGCGCAGGAATCCACCGAATAGCAGGGTATAGCTCAAAAGTCAGAGAAATCCCAACCGAGCCTTCCTAATCTGACCTAATGAAACGTAACATTGCTCAAACTTACGAGCCAAGACCACTATTAGTGGTGACACCAGAGACAAGAGGAGCAAGTTATAGCACATTAGATCGCAGAGATACACCGAAAAGCGGTTTATAGCACAAAAGACAAAGCATGATATTCTAACCCAGCCAAACGCAACATAAAATAGCGTAACCTAACACAACCTCACCTGACGAGACCAATACTGCTGGATTCCACACATACAAGCAGAATATACTACAGCACAGTAGAGCGCAGAAATCCACGGAAATTAGTGTATAGCACAAAAGCGTATACTATCCTGTCCTAACCTCACCAAACGTAACAGGACCGAACGTAGCATATCTCAACGTAACGCGTCACGACCATCATTGCTATCCCACCAGTATCAAACGGGGTACAATAGCGCACAGGGGAACGCAGAAATGGACCGAAACGCAGTGTATAGCGGAGAAGTCAAACATATCCTTACCTGACTCGACCTAACCTAACCTATGCAAACGTAGTGTAACTCATCATAGCGTGATGGGACCAACGTTTCTGGCCTCTTGAGAGACAATCAGAGCATATTAGGGATCATTAGAGAGCAGAAATACACCGAACAGGAGTGATATGCACGAAAGTCAAAGTAGCCTATCCCAACATAGTAAAGCGTAACATATCTCGAGCTAACTTGACGAGACCGCTACTGCTGGCCTCCGCAGAGACAAGGAGTATGTACTAGAGTGCAGCAGAGCTCATGAATCCACCGCAATGCAGTGACCAGCACAAAAGTCGAAGATATCCAAACATAGCCTGACCTATCCTGACCAAACCGAACGTAGCGTAACTCAAAATAACTTGCCGCGACAACTGCTCCTGATCTCCACAGAGCAAAGCAGAATGTAGTAGAGCACTGTAGGTAACAGAAATCCGCCGAAAAACAGTGTAAAGCAGAAAATTCTAGGTCTCATGACCTAACCTGGCCAAACGGGACATACCCAAACGTAACCTAGCCCATTCTAACATGACGAAACCACAATTGCTGGCCTCCACAGAGAAAAGCAGGGCGTACTAGAACACATTAGAGAGCAGAAATCCACCCCACTGCTGTGAATGTCAAGAAACCGTAGATACCCTAACCTAACCTGACCTAATCAAGTCTAAGCAATCACAGCATAACCCAACTTGACGTGCTGCGACCACAACTCCTGGCCTTCCCAGAGCAAAGCAGAGTATAGTAGAGCAATGTGGAGCGCAGAAATCAACCGTATTGCATTGTATAGCAGAAAAGTGAAAGTAATCCTAACCAAACCTTCAGAACCTACCCTAACGAAACGAAACATAACTCTGCTTAACGTGCGGCGACCACTATTCCTGACCACTCCAGAGCCAAGCAGAACATATTAGAGCGCAGTGGAACCCAGAAATCCTCTGAATAGCAGTGTATAGCACAAAAGTCAAGGATACCATATCCTACTATCGAAACTTAATATAACCAAACGTAACAAAACTCGACCTAGCGTACCGCGACCACTATTGCTCGACTCCACAGAGTCGGGCAGAACATATTTGAGGACAATAGAACGAAGAAATCCATGGAATAGTGGTGTATAGCACAAAAGTTGCAGCGATCCAAACCTCACCCAAGCTAACATAGCCCAACCGAACGTAGCCCGACTTAACGTAAGGTGCCGCGACTACTATTTCTGGCCTCCCCATGGCCAAGCAGAATATAGTTACACCCAGTCGAGCGCAGAAGTACTCCGAATAGCAGTGTATAGCACGAAACTGAATGGTAACCTGACCGAGCTTAACCTAACTTAACACGAACAAACGTAATACAACACAACCTAACGTGCAGCGACCACTATTGCTGGCCTCCACAGCGTCGAGCAGAGTATGGTAGAGACCAGCAGGGCGCAGAAATCCACCGAATAGCATTTTATGCCAAGAAGGTCATAGCTATCGGAGCCTAACCCAAAAAAACGTAACCTAAGCTATCGTAACATACCACAGCCTAACATGCCGAGGCCACTATTGCAGTCATCCCCAGAGCCGAGCTGTGCGTATTAGAGTGCAGTAGATCGCAGCAATCTACCGAATAGCAGCGTATAGCGCAAGAGGCCGATCTGTCCTGTCCCAACCTATACAAACCTAACATAACCAAACGTAACACAACTGAACCTAACGTGCCGAGAACATTATTGCCGGCCTCAGCAACGCCAAGCAGAATATATTAGACAACAGTTGAGCGCAGAAGTCGCCCGCATTCCAGTGTACGGCACAGAATTCGAAGACATCCGATCGTAACACAGCCTAATGTGCCGCGGCCACTATTTCTGACCTCCTGAGAGCAAAGCACTGCATACCAGACCACACTCGAGCGCAGAAGTTCACCGAATAGCAGCGTTTATCACAAAAGTCAAAGCTATCATCTCCTAACCAAACCAACAGCAACATAACCAAACGTAGCCTAACAAAGCCTATCGTGCAACGACCACTATTACTGACCTCCCCAGAGCCAAGCAGAGCATATTAGAGCACAGTATAGCACAGAAGTCCACCGATTAACAGTCTACGCCAGGAAAGTCAAAGCTATACAAACCTAACCCAAACTAACATTACGCGACCACACGTAGCATAACTAAATCTAACATGCCGAGCCCGCTATTGCGGGCCACCTCAGAGTCGAGCAGAGCATATAAGAGCGCAGTAGAGCGCACAAATCCTGCGATTAGATGTGTATAGCACGAAAGGCAAAGATATCCTGGCCGAGCGTATCGTAACCTGACGAAACCAAACATGACATAGCTCGACCTAACGTCCCGAGTCCACTATTGCTGGCCTCCCAAGAGCCGACCAGAAAATATTGGAGCCCAGTATTGCGCAAATATCCACCGTATTGCAGTGTATGCCACAAAAGTAGAAAATAACCTATCCCAACTTAACCAATCGTAACATGACCAAAAGTAACATAGCTCAACACAACGTCCCGCCAACAATGTTTCTGACCTCCGCAAGGCCAAGCAGAATATACTAGAGCAGAGTAGAGCGCAGAAATCCACCGCACTGCAGAGCATAGCACATAAGCGGAAGACACCCTGACCTAACCTGACCTAACACAACCAATCCTAATGCCGTGTAACTAAGCATGACGTGAGGAGGCGGATGTTGCTGGCCTCCCCAGAGCCGAGCAGAGCATGTTAGGGCACATTGGAGAGCAGAAATCGACCGAAGCGCAGTCAATAGCACAGAAGTCGTAGTAGCCTATCCGAACCTATCGAAACGTTACATACACAAACGTAGCCTAGCTCAACCTGACATGACGAGGCCACCATTGCTGGCCTGCACAGGGACGAGCAGAATATACTAGAGTACAGTAGAGCGCAGAAATCCACCTTAACGCAGTGTATGGCACAAATGTCGAAGATACCCTAACCTAACACGGCCAAACTTAACCTACACAAACGTAGTGTAACTAAACATAATGTGACCGGAACAACCTTGTTGGCCGCCTAGAGCCAAGCAGAGCATATTACAGGACAGTAGAAGGCAGATATCCACTGAGTAGCTGTGTACAGCTCAAAGGCAAAGAAGAAAATCTTAACCGACCCAAACGTAACATATCCAAACCTATCTTAACCCAAGCTAACATGACGAGACCACTACTGCTGGCCTCAACAGAGACAAGCAGAATGTACTAGAGCGCAGCAGAGCGCAGGAATCTACCGCATTGCGCTGGCTAGCATAATAGCCGTAGATACCCTAACCTGTCCTGACCCAATCTATCCCAAACGAACGTAGCATAGCTCAACGTGACGCGTCGCGAACACTTCTTCTGGACCCGCCTGAGCAAAGCAGAATGCAGTAGAGCACAGTAGATCACAGAAATCAACCGAAGAGCAGTGTAAGGCGCAAAAGACGAAGCAGCTTATCCTAACCAGGCCAAACGTAACCTACCCAAACGTAACCTTGCACAACCTAACGTGACGAGACCTCTATTGCTGGCCTTCACAGAGGCAAGCAGAATGTACTAGAGCACAATAGTGCTCAGAGAATAGCCGCACTGCAGTCAATAACGAGATGGTCAGATATAACCGAACCAATCGCAACCTAGCCTAAAATAACCAATCGTAGCCCAACTCATCGTAACGTGCCTAGACTACTATTGTTTGCCTGCCAGAGCTAAGCAGAACTTGCTAGAGCACAGAAGCGCGCAGAAATTCCCGAATAGCAGTGTACAGCACGAAAGTCAAGGCTATCCTATCCTAATAAATACAACATTAGCATAAACAAACGCAACATAACTAAAACTTACGTACCACGACCACTATTGGTGGGCTCCCCAGAGTCGAGCACAACATATTAGCGGAGAGTAGAGCGCAGAAATCTACAGAATCGCAGTGCATAGCCCGAAAGTCGTTGCTACCCGAACCGAACCCAAGTTAACGAAACCTAAACAAACGTTGCATATCTCAGCATAACGTGTCGTGACCACTCCTTGCGGCGTCCCCTGTGCCAAGCGGAATATACTAGGGCACAGTGGGTCACAGAAATCCAACGAATAACAGTGTATGGCACGAGACTCAAAGCTATCCTAACCAAACATAGCCTAACCTAGCTTAACCAATCATAACAAAACAATACCTAACGTGCCACGGCCACTATTTCCCGCATCACTAGAGTCGGGCGCAGTGTAGTAGAGCAATGTAGAGCGCGGAAATGCCCCCAATAGCACTGAACAGATCAAGAGTCAAAGAAATCCTATCCAAACCTTCCTAATCTACCATAACGAAACGTAACGTATATCAATCTAACGTGCCGAGCCAACTATTACTGGCCACCGCGGAGTCAAGCATAAAATATTAGCGCGCAGTGAAATGCAGGAATCAGAGGATAGTAGTGTGTAGCACAGAAGCCTAAGGTATCCTATCCTAACCTCACCAAACTTAACATGACCAAACGCGGCATAACAAAACCTAACTTGCCGTGATCAACATCTCCGGCCTGCCCAGCGCTATGCTCAATATACTAGAGCACAGCAGACCGCAGAAATCCACCGCATCGTATTGTATAGCGCAGAAGTCAAATATACCCTGACATAATCTGACCAAAGCTAACATACCCAAACGTAGTGTACCTCAAAATACCGTGTCGCGAAAATGCTCCTGGCCTCTCCAGAACCAAAATGCAGTAGAGGGCAGTATATCGCAGAAACCCACGGAATAGCATTGTAAGACACGAAAATCAAAGTAGCCTGTCCTAACCTATCCAAACGTAACATATCCGGACGTGGCCTTATTCAACCTAACATGACGAGGCCACTATTGCTGGCCTCCACAGAGACAAGCAGAGAGTACCAGAGCACATTAGAGCGCAGAAATCCTACGAACAGCAGTGTATAGCGCAAAAGTCAAAGTAGCCTATCTTATCTTAATCCAACGAAATATATGCGTACGTAACCCAGCACAAACTAACATGACGAGGCCACTATTGCTGGCCACCACAGGGACAAGCAGAATGTGCAAGAGCACAGCAGCGCGCGGAGATTCACGGCATTGCAGAGTATTACGAAAGGCTCAAAGGAACCAATCCATGCCTGACCTAACCTAACCTAAGCAATCGTAACACAACTCAGCACGTCGGGACGAGGCCGCTATTGGTTGCCCTGCCAGAGTTATGCAGGACACACTGGAGCACGCTAGAGCGCAGGAATCCACCTTACAGAAGACTATAGTACTGCAGTCAGAACTATCCCCTTCTAACCTAACCAACCTTAACATAACCGAATGTAGCCTAGCACAACGTAACATGCCGCGCCTTCAATTGCTGGCCTCCCCGGAGCCATGCAGGAGACACCAGATGAGAGTAGAACGCAGAAACCCATATAATCGCTGTGTATATCGGAAAGGTCGAAGATGCCAAAGCCTAACCCGAACAAACAGGACATAACCAAACATAGCCTGACTCAAGCTAACGTGTCGACATCGCACTTGTTGCCCTCCCCAGAGCCAAGCAGGGCATTCCAGAGCATGGTGGGGCGCAGAAATCCACCGAATAGCTGTGTGCTGCAAAACAGATAAACCTACGAAACGTAGCCTAACCTAACCTAACCGAACGTAGCCTGACATATCATAACGTGACGAGACCGCACTTCCTGGCCTTCCCAGATCCAAGCTGAAGGTATTAGAGCACTGTAGGGCGCAGAAATCCCCCTAATAGCAGAATACAACGCTATAGACGATGCTATCCCCCCCGCCCCCCTAACCTGACCAAATTTAACATAACCAAACGTGACCTAGCTAAACCTAACGTGCCGGGAACTATATCGCTGATCCCCTCAGAGCCAAGCAGAGCATATTATAGGATAGTAGAGCGCAGTAGGCCATATAATCGCAGTGCGTAGTACAACAATCGAAGCTGTCCAATCGTAACATAACCTATCCTAACCTTACCAAACGTAGCCTAACACAGCCTATCGTGCAGAGACCACCTTTCTCGCCACCCCAGAGAAGACCGGGGTATAGTAGAGCAAAGTAGAGCATAGAAAGCCACCAAATGGCAGTGTCTATCACAAAAGACGAATATATCGTATCCTAACTTGTCCAAACCTAAGAAAACCGATCGTGGAATATCAAACTTATTCAGCCGAGACATATATTGCTGTCCTCCGCAGAGCAACGCAGAACGTATTAGTGCACGTCAGCGTGCAGAAATAAACCGAGTATCCGTGTATGACACAGAAGTCAACGCCTCACTAAGGAAACGTTTCCCAGTCTAACACAACCAAACGTAACCTAACACAGCCTATAGTGCCACGACCGCGATTGCTGGCCTCCCCGAACCGTGCAGAGTATAGTAGAGCTGTGTAGGACGCTGAAATCGGCCCAATAGCAGTGTATAGCAAAAATATCACAGATATCCCCACCATACCTAACCAAACCTAACCTAACATAACTGGACGTAACAAACTTAACATGCCGCGACCACTACTCCTGGCTTTAGCAGTGGAAGGCACTGTGTGATAGCCCACAGAAGCGGGCAGAGGTTCATAGAATAGCAGTGTGTAGCTCAAGAGTCTAATCCATCCCATCCTAACATATACATATGTAATATATGAAAACGCAACATATCGTAACCGAACGTGCCGAGACAACTATCGCTGTCCTCCCCAGAGCAAAGCAGAATGCAGTAAACCACAGTAGATCACAGGAATCCACCGAACAGCGGTTTAAAGCACAAAAGTCGAAGAAGCCTACCCTAACCTAGCCAAACGTAACCTAACCAAACGTAACCTAGATTAACCTAACATGACGATACCACCATTGCTGGCATCCATTGATACAAGCAGAATGTACTAGAGCATTGTTGAGCGAAGAAATCCACCGTATTGCAGTGAATAGCACAAAAGCCGTAGATATCCCAGCGCAACCTGACCTAACTTTACCTAAGCGAACGTAGCAAACCTGAATGTGACATGGCGCGACCGCTGCTACTGGCCACCCCATAGCCAAGCAGAATGTAGTAGAGCACAGTGGATCACAGGTATCCACCGAATAACAGCGTGCAGCACGAAAGATTGAGATATGCTTATCAAACTTAGCCTAACCTAACCTAACAAAGCGTTACCTAGCTCAAACTGATGTGCCGCGACCGCAACTGCTAGGATCCCCGGAGCCGATAAGAGTACTGTAGAGGAACGTAGAGCGCAGGAATCCACCGAATAGCAGTGTATAGCACAAAAGTCAAAGCTATCCTGCCCCAGCATAATAAATCGTAGCATGGCCGAACGTAACATAACTTAACGTAACGACTCGCGACCACGATTTCTGGCCTCCACAAAGCCAAGCAGGAAATGTTATAGTAGAGCGCTGGCGTCGGTGGACAGCAGTTTATAGCACAGAAGCTTAAACTATCCTATCCTAACCTCACCGAACGTAACAGAACCAGACGTGGCATAGATCAAACTAACACGACAAGACCACTATTGCGGGCGTCCACAGAGACAAGCGGAATGTACTAGAGCACAGTACAGCGCAGAAATCCACCGCATTGCAATGAATAGCAAAAAGGACGTATATATGCTAACATAATCTGACCTAACCTAACCTGACCAAACGTAGCATAGATCAACATAACAAGCCACGACCACGGTACCTGGCCTCCGCAGGGCCATGCAGAATATAGTAGAGCACAGCAGAGCGCCGAAATCCTACACATTGTTGCGTATTGCACAATAATCGAAAATATCGCGACCTAACCTGACCCCGTCTAACCTGACCAGAAGTAGTGTAACCCAACTTAACGTGATGAGACCAATATTGTTGGTCTCCCCAGAGACAAGCAGAACATGTTTGAGCACAGTAGAAAGCAGGAATCCACCAAATTGCGTTAGATCAGGTGTGGTTTGGATAGCTTTCACTTTTGTGCTATTCACGGCAATTCGGCAGCTTTTTGCGCTCTAGATTGCTCTAATGCGCCCTGCTTGGCTCTGAGACGACAGCAATTGCGGTCTTGGCACTTTAGCATGCGCTATGTCATGTTTGGTTACGTTACGTTTGTCTATGTCAGGGAGGGGAATCTTTGACTGTTGCGCTGTACACTGCAATGCGGCTGTTTTCTTCGCTCTAGATTGCTCCAATACGACCTGCTTTGCTCTGTGGAGGCCAGCAATGGCGGTCTCGGCAAGTTAGGTTGGGTTATGTTATGTCTGGTAACGTTGCATTTGTCTAGGTTAGGGCAGGGTTGCTTTAACTACTGTGCGTTACACTTCTAACCGGTGGATTTCTGCGCTCAGCTGTGCTCTAATATTTTCTGCTTGGCTCAGTGAAAGCCAGCAATTGTGGTATCGGCACGTTGGCTTGCGCTATATTACGTTTGTCTAGGTAAGGTTGTGCTAGGTTCGGTAAAGTTAGCTGCGTCTTTCGTGCTATACGCTGTTGCTCGGCAGATTTCTGCACTCTACTGTGCTCTACTATATTAAGTTTTGCCCTGTGGTCACCAACAACACTGTTCTCGACACGTCGGTCTGAGTAACGCTACGTTTATTAGTATAGGTTAGTTCAGGTATGGTTTGGATAACTTTGACTGTTGTGCTATACACTGCAATGCGGCGGTTTTCTGCGCTCTACACATCTCTAGTATTTTCTGCTTGGCTCTGTGGATATCAGCAACTGTGGCCTCGCCTCGTTAGGTCCAATTAGTTTACGCTTTGTGACGTTAGGTTTGATTGCGTTAGGATTCGATAGCTTTGACTTTTGTGACGTACACTGCGATTGTACGGATTTCTGCCATCTACCTTCCACTCATATGCCATGCTTGGCTCTGGGGAGTGTAGCAATAGTGTTCTCGGCACGTTAAGATGAGGTAGGCTACGTTTGATTAGTTTAGGTTGGTTCAGGTATGGTTTGGATGTCCTTGACTTTTGTGTTAAACACTGTCATTCGGTGGATTTCTGCGCTCTACATTACCCTAATATGGACTGCTTGTCACCGGGGAGGCCAGCAATATTGGTCCCGGCATGATAGATTGAGTTATTTTGGGTTTGGTTATGTTAATTCGATAGGTTAGGAGAGGGTATCTCTCACTTTTGCGCTATACTCTGCTATTCATGGTATTTCTGCGCTCTACTATCCTGTAATGTGGTCTTCATGGACCTGGCGAGTTTAGCAATAGGCGTCACGTCACGTTAGTGTGTGTTATGTTACGTTTGGCTAGGTTAGTAGAGGCTACTCTGGCTTTTGTGCTATAAAACGCATTTCCTGGATTTCTGCGCTCTAATGTGCTCTAATATGTTCTGCTCGGCTCTGGTGTGTCCAGTAATAGTGCTCTCAGTACCCTAGGCTGAGGTAGGTGACGTTTCGCTAGGATAGGTTAGGAAGATTCGGCTAGAATTTCTTTGACATTTGTGCTTTACGCTGCTTTTTGTTGGATTTCTGGACTCTACATTTCTCTACTGTACACTGCTCGAACCTGAGGTGCGAGCAATAGTGGTCCTGGCACGTCAGGCTGAGTTAGGTTACGTTCGGTTTGGCTATGGTAGATTGCGGTAGGCAAGGATGCATTTGACGTTCGTACAGTGCACTGTTGCTCTGTGGGTTCCTGCGATCTGTACTGATCTACCGCATCCTGCTTGGCTTCGGGGAGGCCAGGAGCAGCGGCCGTGGCACGCCACGTTGTGTTATGCTGCGTCTGGTTAGGTTAGATCAGGCCAGGTTAGGTTAGGATATCTACGGCTATTGAGCTATACACTGCTTTTCGGTGGATTTCTGCGCTCTACGTTGCTCTATTATATTCTCCTTGGCTCTGGGGATGCCAGCAGGTGTGGTCGCAGCTTTATGTACACTTATGCTACGCTTGGCTTGGCTAGGATAGGCCTGGTTATGTTAACTTATCATCGACTTCAGTAACCTAAAATGCTATTCGGTGGATTTCTGCGCTCTAGATTGCTCCACTATACACAGCTCGAATGTGGGGACGAGGTCAATAGCGGTCGCGGCACGTTAGGTTGTGTTAGGGTACGTTTGATTATGTTAGGTTAGGGTATGCGTCGTTAGGATAGCTTTGAATCTCGTGCTATACAGTCTTGCTCGATTTATTTCTGTTATCAGCTGCATCCTACTCCATTCTGCTTGGCTATGGGGAAGCAAGGGGCTGTGGCCTCTGCACGTTATGTTGAGCTATGCTACTTTTGGTTAGGTTAGGTTAGGACAGGTTATGCTAGTTTATCTACAGCTCTTGCAATATTCACTGCAATGCTGTGGATTTCTGCGCTCTACTGTGCTCCAGCACATTCTGCTTGTCTCTGTCGAGGTCAGCAATAGTGGTCCACCAATATTAGGCTGAGTTAGACTGCGTTCGTGTACGTCACGTTTGGCTGAGTTTGGATATGCTACTTTGTCTTTCGTGCTATACACTCCTTTTCGGCGTATGTTTGTAATCTATTGTGCTCTACTATCATCTGCTTTGCCCTGGGGTGGCCAGGACCAATGATCGCGGCACGTCATGATGACTTCTGCTGCGTTCGGTTAGGCTTGATTGGGTAAGATTAGGTTTGGATATCATCGGCTTTTGTGCTATTCACTGCTGTGCGGTGGACTTCCGCGGTCTACTGTGCTCTAGCAGATTGTGCTTGTCTCTGCGGGGGGCAGCCATGGTGGTCCCGTCATGTTAAGTTGAGTTAGGCTGCTTTTGCGTAGGAGAATTTTGGTTATGTTAGGATAGGGTAGCTTAGATTTTTGTGCCATTCACAGTTTTCGGTGGATTTCAGCGTTCTACGGCGCTCTGATATGCTTTACATGGCTCTGGGGCGACTAGCAATGGTGGTCTCGGCACGTTAGCTTGAGTAATGCTACGTTTTGTTCGTGTAGGTTTGGAGGGCTTGGTTAGTATTTCTTTGTCTTTTGTGCTATACACTGCTATTCGGTAGATTTCTGCTCTCTACGTTGCTCTGTTATATTCTGCTTGACTCTGGGGATGCCAGCAGCAGTGGTTGCGGCTTTATGTACACTTATGCCTTGTTTGGTTGGGCTAGGTTATGCCAGGTTTCGTTAGGTTGTCCTCCACTTTTGTAGCATACACTGCTATGATGTGGATTTCTGCGCCCAAATGTGCTCTAATATGCACTGATTGGTTCTGGGGTGGCTAGTGATAGTGCTCTCGGCACGTTAGGTTTAGTTAGATTACGATCGTTTCGGTTAGGTTAGGCTACGTTTGGTTAGTATAGCTCCAACTTTCGTGCCACACACTATTATTCGGTATATTTCTATGATCTACTGTGCTCTAGTACACTCTGCTAGCCTCTGTGGAGGCCAGAAGTAGCGGTCTCGTCATGTTAGGTTGAGCTATGCTAAGTTTGGGAATGTAACGTTTGACTTGTTTAAGACATATTACTTTGGCTGCGGTGCTGTAAACGGCTTTTCGGCCGATTTATGAGATCTACTGTGCTCCACTGCATTCTACTTTGCTCTGGGGAGGCCATGAGTAGTGGTCGCGGCACATCCTGATCAGCAATGCTACGTCTTGGTAGGTTTGGTTAGGTCAGGTTTGGTTAGGATATCTACGGTTTTTGAGCTGTTCGCAGCAATGTGGTGGACTTCTGCGCACTACTGTGCAATAGTGCATTCTGCTTGTCTCTGTGGAGGCCTGCAATAGTGGTGTCGGCGTGTAAGGTTCATTTAGGATACGTTTGTGTATGTTACGTTCGGCTAGGTCAGTAGAGGCTACATTGGCTTTTGCGCTATACACTGCTTTCCTTGGATTTCTACGCTCTAATGTGCTCTAATATGTTCTGCTTGGCTCTGAGGAGGCCAGGAGCAGTGGCTTCGGTACGTCAGTTTGAGTTAGGTTCGTTTCGTTAGGTTAGGATGGGAACGTTTGGTCAGCATTCCTTTGACTTTTGTGCTATACACTGCTACACGGTGTATTTCTGCTCTCTACATTGCTCTACTATATACCGCTCGAATCTGGGGAACGAGCAGTGGTGGTCGTGGCCCCATTGATTTATTTAGGTTACGTTAGGTTTTATTGGGTTATGTAATATTTGGTTAGGATAGCTTTGACCTTCGCACTATACACTACTATGTGGTAGATTCCAGTGATCTACTGTCAACTACCGCATTATGCTTGTCTCTGTGGACGCCAGCAGCAGTGGTCGCCGCACGTTGTTTTGAGTTATGCTACGTTTGGTTAGGTTATGTTAAGTCAGGTCATGTTAAGATATCTTCGACCTTTGTGCTATTCTCTACAATGCGGTGGATTTCTGCGCACTACGGCGCTCTAGTTCATGCGGCTTGCGCCTGCGGATGTCAGCAATAGTAGCCACGACATGCTACGCTGTGTTAGGTTCCTTTTGGTCACGTTAGGTTTGGCTATGATAGGATAGGCTACTACGACTTTCGTGCTATATATTGCTATTCGGTTGATTCCTGCACTCTGCTGTGCTCTAGTATATTCTGCTTGGCTCTAGCGTGGCGAGCAATAGTGGTCTCGGCACGTTAGTTTGGGTTATGCTACATGAGGCTGTGTTAGGTTTGGTGAGGGTAGAATATGGAAGTCTGGACTTTTGCCCTATACACTGCTATCCGCTCATTTCGGAGCTCCATAATGATCTAATACCATCTACACGGAACAGCGAGGCCAGCAATAGTGGTCTCCGCACGTTTGGTTGAGTTACGCTGCGTTCGTCTGTGTTAAGCTTGTTGAGGTTAGGATAGGACCGTGTGGACTTTTATGCTATACTCTGATCTATGCGGATTCCTGCGCTCTACTGTGTTCTAACATTTTCTGAATGTCTCTGGGGAGGGCAGCAATTGTGTTCTCGGCACGTTAGCTTGAGGAATGTTACCTTTGCTTATGTTAGGTTATGATATGTTAGGTTAGGATATCTTCGACTTCTGTGCTATTCACTGCAATGCTGTGGACATCTGCCCTCTACTGCACTCTACTCCATTCCGCTTAGCACTGGGGAGGTCAGAAGTAGTCGTCGCGGCGCTTATGTTGAGTATGGCTACCGTTGGATAGGTTTTGTTGACATGTGTTATGTTGGGGCAGCTATGACTATTTCGCTGTACACTGCGATTATATGGATTTCGGCTGTCTACTGTTCTCTAGTATCGTCTGCTCGACTATGGGGAGGCATGTAATGATGGGCGCGGCACGTTATGTTGGGATATGCTACCTTTGGTCAGGATGGGTTAGGTTAGCTTCTGTTAGGACTTCACCGTCTTTCACGCTACACACTATTATTCGGAAAATTTCTGTGCTCTACTGTGCTCTACTACCTTCTGCTTGCATCTCGGGGTGCCGGCAACAGTGGTCGCGGCACGTCATGTTGAGGCCTGCTACGTTTGGTTAGGTTAGGACAGTCCAGGTTAGGTTAGGTTGTCTTAGGCTATTTTGCTTTTCGCTGCATTGCGGTGTATTTCTGCGCTCTACTGTGGTCCAGTACATTCTGCAGCCTCTGTGGAGTCCAGCAATAGTGGTTTCGCCATGTTAGATTTGGTTATGCAACGTTTGGATATGTTACGTTTGGATAGAACAGGAGAGGCTACTGCGTCCATTGTTCTATTCACGACTGTTCGGTGGATTTCTGCGCTCCAATGTGCTCTAATATGCCCTGCTCGGCTCTGGGGATGCCAGCAGTATTGCTCTCGTAACTAAACAGGTTACACCACGTTTGTTTAGGTTAGTTAGGCTCAGGTTGGGTAAGGATGTGTTTGACTTTTCTGCTGTACACAGCAATGCGGCGGACTTCTGCGCCCTGCCGTGCTCTGGAATATTCTGTTTGTCTCTGCGGAGGCCAGCAATAGTGGCCTCGGCACGATGTGTTGAGTTGTGCTGCGATTGGTTATGATATGTTCTGCCAGGTTAGGTTTGGATATCTTTTACTTTGTTGCCACACACAGAAGTGCGGTGGACTTCTGCGGTCTGCTGTGCTCTAGTGTGCCCTGCTTGGCTCTAGGTTTCGCTGTATTAGTTGTCCCGGGACGTTAGGTTGGGTTCGGTTACGTCTCGCTATTTGATCATAGGAAGGTTTGTCTATGATTTCTTTGACTCCTGTGCTGTTCACTGATATTCTGAGGATATCCGATATCTACATTGCTCTGCTATCCCCTGCTCGACTATGTGGTCGCGAGCAGTAGTGCTCGTGGCACGTTAGTTTCAGTCAGGATACGATTGGTTTGGTTTGGTTATGCCATTATTGGTTAGGGTAGCTTCTGCTTTCGTGCTATACACTACTGTGTGGTGGATTCCAGGCGTCTGCAGTTATCTAGTATGTTCTGCTTGCCTCTGGGGAGGTCAGCAATAGTGGTCTCGTCACGTTATGCTTGGTTACACTACGTTGGGATAGGGTACGGTAGGTCTGGCTAGGTTAGGAATTCTAAAACTGTTTAGCTCTACACTGCTATTCGGTGGACTTGCGCGCCCTACGTTGCTCTACTATACTCCGCCTGGCTCTGGGGATGCGCGCAATAGTGGACGTGGCACGTTACGTTGTGTTATGTTACGTCTGGTTTGGGTAGGTTTGGTTTAGTTTAGTAAGGAGAGCCACGATTTTCATACTGTACACTGTCAGTCAGTAGATTTCTGAGACCTACTGTGCTTGACTGCATTCTGCTTGGCTCTGGGGAGGCCAGGGGCAGTGGTCGTGTCACGCTACGTTGAGCTATGGTACGTTTGGTTAGGTTGAGTTTGGTCAGGCTTGGACAGGGTACCTATGGCTCTTGTGGTACACACTGCATTGCGGTGGTCTCCTGGCCGGAGCTGTGCTGTAGTATATTCTGCTTGCGTCTGTGGTGGCCAAAGGTAGTGGACACTGGTCCTTACGTTGAGAAAGGTTACGTTTGTTTGCGTTGCGGTAGGATATGTTAGGATGGGAGAGCTTTGACTTGTGTGCTATACAGCGCAGTGCGGCGGATTTCTGCTCTCTACTCTGCCCTAGTACATTCCGCTTGTCTCTGGGGAGGCCAGCAACGGCGGTATCGGCGCGTAAATGTGAGTTATGCTACGTTTGGATATGTTTCGTTTGATGAGGTTAGGATATGATAGACCAGACTTTTGTGCTGTACACTGCTATCCGCGGATTTCTGTGCTCTACTGTGCTCTAATATCTTCTGCTTGGCTCTGCGGAGGCCGACAGTAGTGGTCTCGGCACGTTGTGTTGAGTTGGACTACGAGTGGTTTGGTTAGGTTAGGTCAGGCATGGATTTGCTGCCTTTGACTTTTCTGTCACACACTGCAATGCGGTAGGTCTCTGCGCACTACTGTGCTGTAGTACACTCTGCTCGTCTCCGTGGAGGCCAGCTATAGCGGTCTCGCTATGTTAGGTTGGGTGTGGTTAGGTTTGGATATGTTACGTTCGGTAAGGTGAGGATGGGCTACTTTGACTTTTGTGATATTCACTGCTGTTCGGTGGATTTCTGCGCTGTAATGTGCCCTAATATGCTCTGGTTGGCTGCGGGTAGGCCACGATTTTTTGTCTCGTCGCGTTGTGTTTAGTTACACCACGCTTGGATAGGTCAGGTGAGGTCAGATTATGTGAGTATACGTGTGGCTTTTGTGCTGTACAGCGCAGTGCGGCGGATTCCTGCGCTCTACTCTGTCCTAGTACATTCCGTTTGGCTCTGGGGAGGACAGCCACGGTGGTTTCCGCGCTTAAGTGCGGTTTATGCTACGTTTGGCTAAGTCACGTTTGGTGATGTTAGGATAGGGTGGATTAGACTTTTGTGCTATACACTGCGATTCTATGGGCTTCAGCGCTCTTCACTTCTCTAATGTTCTCTGCTCGACTCTGACGAGGCCAGCAATAGTGGTCGCGTGCGTTCAAATGTGTTATGCTACGTTTGGTTTGGTTAAGATTTGATGTATAAATATAGGATAACTTTGACTTATGTGCTATACACTTCCATTCGGTGGATTTCCACCCTCTAGCGTGCTATACTATATCAGTTTGACTCTGTGGAGGCCGGCAATAGTGGTCTCGCGTCCATATGTTGAGTTGTGCTACAATTGGTTAGGTTAGGTTCTGTCCGGTAAGGTTGGGATATCTTTGACTTTTTGCCACACGCTGCAATGCGGTGGATTTCTGCGCTCTTGTGTGCTCTAGTATATTCTGCTTGGATCTAGGGAGGCCAGCAGTGGTGATCTCGGCGCGTTAAGTACAGATTCGTTGCGTATGATTATGTTACGTTTAGATAGGTCGTGGTAGGATGGCCATGAATTTTGCGCTATACTCTGCTGTTCTGTGGATTTGTGCCTTCCAGTGTGCTCTAATATGTTCTGCTCGGCTCTCGGGAGACCAGCAATATCGGTCACCTCATATTCCTTCGGGTTATGCTACGTTTGGTTTTGTTACGTTTGGTGAGGCAAGTATATCATAGCTTATACATTTGTGCTATACACACCTGTCCACGGACTCCTGCGCCCTACTGTGTTCTAGCATTCTCTGCTAGGATCTGGGGTGGCCAGCGAATGCTGTCTCCGCGGATTAGGTTGTGCCAGATTACCTTCGTTTGTGCTAGCTTAGTACAGGTTAGATTAGAGTCTCGTCGACCGTTGTGCTGTTCTCTGCAATGCTGTGGATTTCTGCGCACTACTGTGCTCCGGTACCTTCTGCTTGCTTCTGTGGAGGCCAGCAACAGCGGTCCCATCAAGTTAGTTTGAATTATGTTACGTGTGGATACGTTACGTTTGGATAGGTTAGGATAGACTACTTCGACTTTTGTGCTATACACTGCCATGCGGTGGACTTCTGCCATCTAATGCGTTCTAATATGCTCTGCATGGGTCTTCGGTGGTCAGTGATGGTGGTCTCGGCTCGACACTTTGAGTTAGGTTTCGCTTCATTCGGTTAAGTTAGGAGGGCTTGGTCAGGATTTCTCTAGCCTTTGGGCTGTACAATGCTATCCGATGTATTCCTGCGCCCTAAATTGCTCTACTATACGCTACTCGACTCTGGGGAGTCCAGCGATAGTGATCTCGTCACGTTGGGTTGTGTTACGTTGCGTTCGTTTATGATACGTTTGGTTTGTTTGGAGAGAATAGATCTGACTTTCCTGCAATGCACTACATTATATGGGCTTCTGCGCTGTACTCTCCTCTAATATGTTCTGCTTGGCGAAGCGGAGGCCGGCAATAGTGGTCTAGACACGATAGGTGGTATTCGGTTGCGTTTGGTTATGTTGCGTTTGGTTGGGTTAGGATAGGATAACTTTGACTTTTGTGCCATACACTGCTATTGGTTGGATTTCGGCGCTCTACTCTGCTCTATTATACTCTGCTTGACTCCGGGAAGGCCATCAATAGCGGCCGCGGCGCGTTAGGTATAGTTATGTTGAGTTCGGTAATGTTAATGTCGGTCAGGTTAAGAGAGGGTTGCTATGACTTTAGATCCATAAACTCCTACTCGGTGGATTTCTGCACTCTACTGTGCTCTAATGTGCCCTGCTTGTCTCTGACGAGGCAAGAAATTGTGGGCTCGGCGCGTTAGGTTGTGTATGCTACGTTTGTTTAGGTTATGTTAGTTTGGGTTAACCTTGGATTGCTTCGACTTTCGTGGTATACGCAGATATTGGGTGGATGTCTGCGCTCTACTATGATTTGTTCGAAACTGGGAGGGACAGCAATAGTAGTAGCGACTTAATAGTTTCTGTTACGTCAAGTTCGGGCATGCTAAGTTTGGTTCGGTTTGTAAATGGTACCTTTGACTATTGCGGTACACACTGCTATTCGGAGTATCCCTGCGCAATACTGTGATCAAGCGTGCTCTGCTTTAGTCTGTGCGGGCCAGAAACTGTGACCGCAGCTCATTAGGTACAGTAAGGCTACGTTCGGTTCGGTAGGTTTAATTGTGTTGGGATAGCATGTATTCGACCTTTGTGCTGTACACAGTAATGCGGAGTATTTTTGCGCTCTTCTCTGCTCTAGTATATTCTGCTTGGCGCTGCGGATGCCAGAGATAGTGGCAGCAGAACGTTACGTTGAGTTAGGATACGTTCGGTTGTGTTACGATTGGCCATGTTACGATTGAATAGCTATGACTCCTGTGCAATGCACTGCTGTACGTTCGACTTATGCTTAATACTTTGCTCTAGTATATTCTCCTTTCCTCCGCCGAGGCCAGCAATATTGTGCTCGGCTTGTTTGTTTCAGGCATGTTACGTATGTTTAAGTTACGATTGGTTAGGCTAGGATAAGGTATCCTTGACTTCTGCGCTATAAACTGATATTCGGTGGATTTCTGCCTTCTTCTGTACCCTAATGTGTTCTGCTTGGCTCTGGGGAGACCAGAAATATTGGTCACGTCACGTTATGTTGAGCTAACTACGTTTGTATACATTAGCTTTGGTCATGTTATGCCAGGATGCGTTAGACTCTTGTGCTATACACTGTATTGCGGTGGTTTTCTGCACTCTGCTGTACTGCATTATACTCTGCTTGGCTGTGGGGAGTCCAGCAGCAGCGGACGCGGCACGCCATATTGTTTCATGCTACGTTGGTTTCGGTCTGGATAAGTCAGGATAGGTTAGGGTACCCTCGGCTTTTGTGGTATTCACTGCAATGTGGTTGATTTCTGCGCACTACAGTGATCTAGTACACTCTGCTTGCCTCTCTGCATGCCAGAAATAGTGGCCACGTCATGTTAGGTTGAGTTGGTCTTCGTTTGTATATGTTACCTAGTAACGCATACAAGCTTATATACGTTACGTTTGTATATGTTTACCTACGTTAGGCTATGCTACTTAGACTTTTGTGATTTACACTGCTCTTCCTTGCAGTTCTGTGATCGACTGTGCTCTACCATATTCTGCTTGGCTATGGGGAGCCCAGGAGCTGCGGTCGCGGAACGTCATATTGAGTTATGCTTTGTTTGGATATGTTAAGGTTGGTAACATTCGGTTAGGCTATCTACGACTTATACGTAGTTCACTGCATTGCGGAGGATTTCAGCGCGCTACTCTGCACTAGTACGTTCGAATTGTCTGTGTCGAGGCCACCGGTAGTGGTTTCGCCGTGTTAGGTTGTGTTAGGCTACGTTTAGGTGTGTTTCGTTTGGCTACGTTAGAATTGGATACTCCTACTTTTGTGCTGCTGAATGCTATACGGTGGATTCCCGCGTTCTGATGTGCTCTAATATGCTCTACTTGGCTCTGTTGTGGATAGCTGTATTGGTCTCATCACGTCATGCTTTGTTACACTACGTTTGGATAGGTTAGGTGTTGTCAGGTTAGGTTAGTGTATGTCTGATTTTGTGGTATGCACTGTAATGACGTTGATTCCTGCGCTCTGCTGTGCTCTAGTATTTTCTGCCTAGCCCTTGCGCAGCCAGCCATAGTCATCCGGGAGCGTTACGTTTAGTTTGGCAACGTTTGTATATGAGAAGTTTGGTCGTGCTTGGAGAGCATAGCTTAGAATCTTGTGTCATTCACTCCTACTCGGTGGATATCTGCGCCCCTCTGTGCTCTAATAAGTTCAACTTGGCCCTGGGGTGGCCAGTAGTAGTGGAATCGACACGCTAGGTTTAGTTACGCTGCGTTCGGTTATGTTGCGCTTGGATAGGTTAAGAGAGGGTAGATTGGACTTTTGCGCTACATACTGCAATGCCGTGGACTTCTGCGCCCAGCTGTGCTCTGGTATATTCCGCTTGGCTCTCTGGAAGCCAGCAGTAGAGGTCTCGGCACGTTTGGTCGAGCTATGCTACGTTCGATTGTGTTACGTTTTGTGATGGTAGGAGAGGATGTTTCCGGCTTTTGTGCTATAAACTGGTATCAGCGGGTGTCTGCGCTCCCGCATGAACTAATATTTTCTGTTTCGATCTTGGGAGGCTAGCAATAGTGTCCCGGCACGTTAGGTGGAGTTAGGTAACGTTCCGTTAGGTTACGTTGGGAAGGTTCTGCTCGGATTTCATTGACTTTTGTGCCATACACTGCTATTACGTGGGTTGCTGTGCTCTACATTGCTCTATTATACCGTGCTCGACTCTTGGGAGACGCGCAATAGTGGTCATGAAACGGCAGGTTGTGTTACTTTGCGTTTTATTAGGCTGGGTCATGTTAGGTTTGGTTAGGGTAGTTTCGACTTTCGCTCTGTACACTGTTTTTCGGTGGGTTTCGGTGATCTGCTGTGCTCTACTACATATTGCTTGGGAGGCCAGGAGCTGAGGTCGCGGCTCGTCATTCTGAGCAATGCTACGTTTGGCTAAGTTAGGTTAGGTCACGATGTGATATGTTATATTCAGCTTTTGTGCTTTGCACTGCAATGCGGTGGATTTCTGGGCTCTGCTGTGCCATTGCATATTCTGCTTGGCTTTGGGGTGGACAGCAATAGTGGTCATAACACGATAGGTTGCGGTATGCTATGTCTGGTAATGATACGATTGGTTATGTTCGGATGCGATAGCCTCGACTTTTGCTGTATACACTGCTGTTCGTGTGATTACTATTTTCTAATGCGCTCTAGCATCTTCTGCTTGCCTATGGGTGTGCCAGCATTATTAGTCTCGTCGCGCTTTGTTGAGTTGCATTACGTTTGGGTATGTTACGTTTGACTATGTTAGGATAGGCTACGTCGTCTGTTGTGCTACACACTGCTATTCGGTGGATTCCTGCACTCTGCTTTGCTGTGATGAGCTCTGCTTGGCTCTACGAAGTCAATTAATAGCGGTCGCGGCACGTTATGTGGAGTTAGACTACGTCACGCTAGGTCAGGTTAGGTGAGGTTAGGTCTGGTTATCCTTGACTTTTATGCTGCACACTGCAATGCGCAGGATTTCTGCGCACTATTGTGTTCCAGTACATTCTGCTTGTATCTGCGGGTGCCAGAAACAGTGTTCTTTGTTAGGTTGAGTTTTGTTGCGTTTGCATATGTTATGTTTGGCTTGCTTAGCATAGGCTACCTTGACTTTTGTGCTGTACACTGCCATTCGATGAATTTCTTCGTTCTAATGCGCTCTAATATGCTCTGCATGCCTCTGTGGCGGCAAGCAATGGCGGTCTTGGCACGTTAGATGGAGTTTAGGTTACGTTTGGTTAGGTTATGCTAGGTTAAGTTTGGTAAGGATAGCTTTGACCTTCGTGCTATACGCTGTTATGCGGGGGATACCTGTGATCTACTGTGCTTTTCTATGTGCTGCATGGCCCTGGGGAGGCCAGGAATAGAGGTCGCGGCGTGTTAAGTTTTGTTAGGTTTTCTTAAAATGGGTTAGGTTCGGACAGCTATTACTTTTGTGATATAGACTGCGGTTCTATGGATTCCTGGGCTCTTCTCTCCTCTAATCTGCTCCGACCCACTCTGGGGAGTCTTGCAATAGTGGTCGCGGTACGTTAGGTTTGGACATCTTACGTTTGGTTACGTTAAGTTTGTATATATTAGGATAGGATGGCTTCGATTTTGTCCCGTACACCGCTGCTCGGTGCATTTCCGCGCTCTACATTGCCCTACTATACTCCGATCGTCTTTGTGGAGGCGAGCAGTGGTGGTCATGGGAAGTTAGTTTGAGTTAGGTTACGTTTTGGCTTGTTCAGGTCAGGTTAAGCTTGGATAGGATATCTTTGACTTCCGCACTATACACTATTATGTGGTGGATTACCGTGATCTACCGTGCTCTACTATATTGTGATTTGCTTTGGAGACGCCTGCAGCAGTGGTCACGGCACGTTACATTGAGTCGTGCTTCGTTCCGCTCTGCTATGTTTGGCCTCGTTAGGTCAGGATATCTTCACCTCTCTCCTATTCACTGCAATTCGGTGTACTTCTGCGCTCTGCGGCGTCCTAGTATATTCTGCTTGGCTCTGGGTAGGCCAGCAATAGTAGTACCGACAGGTTAGTTTGAGGTATGCTACGTTCGGTTATGTTAGGATATTATTGTTCAGACTTTTGTCCTATACACTTCTATCCGCGGATTTCTGCGCTCTACTGTTCTCCCATATTTTCTGCTTGGCTCAGAGGAGGCCAGCAATGGTTGCCTCACAATGCTAGGTTGAGTTAGACTACGTCCGGGTATGTCACGTTTGGCTTGATTAGGACAGGCTACTTTGACTTTAGTGTTATACACTGCTGTTCCGCGGATTTCTGCCCTCCAGTGTGCTCCAATATGTTATGTTTGGCTTTGGGGTTACTAGTAATATTGGTCTCGGCACGGTAGCCACAGCTATATTACGTTTCGTTAGGTTTGGTTAGGAAGGTTCAGTCCGGATTTCTTTGAGGTTTGTGCTGTACACTGCTATTTGGTGGATTGCTGCGATCTACATTGCTCTACTATACTCAGCACGACAGAGGGTGGGCGAGCAATGATGGGCGTAGCACGCCATGTCGAGACAGGTTACGTTAGCTTATGATACGTTAGGTTATGTTAGGTCACGATAGGTATGACTTTCGTGCCGCACACTGTTGTCAAGTGGATTTCACAGATCTACTGTGCTCTGCAGCATTATGCTTGACTCTTGGAAGGCCTGGAGATGTGGTCGCGGCACGTTGCGTTGGGCTACGGTTCGTTCAGTTATGTTAGGGTAGGTCAGGTTGGGTTAGGTTATGTTCGACTTATGTGCGATACACTGCTATTGGGTGGATCTCTGTGCTTTACATTGCTCTACTATACTGTGCTCGGCTCTTTGGAGGCAGTCTATAGCGGCCGCCGAACTTTGGGCTTAGTTATGTTACGGTTGGTTGGGTTAGGCTTGGAAAGGTTTTATTAGGACAGCTTTGACCATTGAGCTGTACGCTGCTACTCCTACTGTTTCAGCATTCTACATTGCCCTGCTATACTCTGCTTAGCTCTCCTGAAGCCAGCAGTTGCTGTCGTGGCACGTCAGGTTGTGTAACATTACGTACGCTTATGTTACGTATGGTTATCTTAGGACAGGATAGTTTCAATTTTCGTGCTGTACACGGTTATCAGGCGGATTTCTGCGATCTACTGTGCCCTAACATGCTCTAATTGGCGCTGGGGAGGCCAACAGTTGTGGTCTCGGCACGTTAGGTTGTACTATGCTGCGTTCAGTTATGCTACGTTTGGTTAGTATAAGCTGGGAAACGTTACGCAATGGTATCTACTGCTTTGTGCTAATCACTGAAATACGGTGGATTCCTGCGGTCTATTGTGCTCTAGTATATTCTGCTTTGCTTTTGTAAGGCCAGAAATAGCGGCCGCGGTGCGTTATGTTCTGATGTGTATCGTTTGGTTATGTTACGATTGGTGATGTTGGGTAGTATATCTTTGACCTTTTCCATGTACACTGCAATGCGGCCGATATTTGCACTGTACTGTGCTCCCATATTTTCCGCTGGGATCTTGGGAGACCTGCAAGATTCGTCTCGGCACTTTAGGCCGAGTTATGTTATGGTTGGTTAAGTTTGGTTAACCTCGGTCAAGTTTTCTCTGACCTTCGTACTATACACTTCCATTCGTAGTATTTCTGCGCTCTACTCTGCTCTACAAAATTGTACTTGGCCCTGAGTGTGCCAGCAATATTGGTCTTGGCACGTCAGTTTGAGTTGGGTTACGCTTGGCTTGGTTAGATTAGGTTAAGTTTGATTGGGATAGCTCTGACTTTCGTGCTATACACAGTTTTCCGGACGATTCCTGCGATCCACTGTATCCTACAGTATTCTGCTTGACTCTGGGGATGCCAGCAGCAGTGTCCGCAGCACGTCATGTTGTGTTGTGCTACGTATGGCTAAATTAGGTTAGGCCAAGTTAGGTTAGGGTATCTTCGGCCTCTGCGCTATACGTTGCTATGCGATGGATTTCTGCCTTCTACATTGCTCTACTGTACTGATCTCGACTCTGGGGATTCGAGCCATGGCGGTCGCAGCACGTTAGGCTCTGCTAGGTTACGTTTGATTAGGCTATGGTAGGCTAAGTTTGGATAGGATAGCTTAGACTTTCGTGCTATATGCTGTTACTCGGTGGATTTCTGTGACCTACTGTGCTCTGCTGTATTCTGCTTGGCTCTGCGGAGGACAGCAATAATTGTCTCGTCATGTTAGGTTCAGCCAGGCTAGGTTTGGATATGCTTCGTTTGGCTTGGTGAGGAGGTTCTACCTTGATCTCTATGCTATACACTGCAATTCGGTGGACTTCGGCGCTCTAATGTGTTTTAATATTCTCTGCTTGACTCGCGGGGACGGCAGTAGTGTCCTCGCCACGTCAGTTTTTGTTATGTTACGTTTGGTTGGGTTAGATTGGTTTGGGTCCGGATACGACAGCTTCGACTTTACTGCTATACACTGCCATTATATGGGCTTCTGCGACCTACTCTCCTCTTATATGTTCTGCTGGCGATGAGGAGGGCAGAAGTAGTGGTCTAGGCACGTTAAGTTGGACTTGGTTGCGTTTGGTTATGTTATGGTTGGTTAGGTTAGATAGGATAACTTTGACTTTTGTGCCATACACTGGTGTTCGGTGGACATCTGCGGTCTACATTGCTCTACCCTTATCTACTCAACTCTGAGGTGGTCAGCAATAGTGGTCTTGGCACAATATGTTGAGTTAGATTACGTTTGGTTCGTCTAGGTTTGGGTAGGTTTGGCTGTGGAAGCTTTGACCTTTGCGCTGTACACAGATATTCAGTGACCTTCTCTGCTCTGCTCTGCAGTACTATACTCTGTTAGACTCTGGGGAGGCCAGCAATAGTGGCCGCAGCACGATAGGTTGTGTTACGTTACGTTCGTGTATGTTCCGATTGGTTAGGTCAAGAGGAGATAGCTTCGACTCTTGTGCTATGAACTGTTATCCAGCGCATTCCGCCGCTCCATAGGATGAGATATGGTCAGCTTGTCTCTGGAAAAGTCAGCAATAGTGGTCTTGTCACGTTATGATCTGTTAGGCAACGTGTGGTTGGGTTTGGATAGGCAAGGTTGGGTTAGTATGGCTTTGACCTTTGTGCTATGCACTGAAACGCCGTGTGCGTCGGTGACCTACTATGCTGTAGCTTATTCCTTGCTATGCACTGAAACGCCGTGTGCGTCGGTGACCTACTATGCTGTAGTTTATTCTACTTGCCTCTCGGGATGTCAGCAATTGTGGTGGTGGCTGGTTGGGTGGAGTTAATTTACGCTTGGTTATGCTACGTTTGGCTACGTTTTGGCTAGGACAGCTGCCACTTTTGTGCTGTACGCTGCTATTCATCAGATCTCTGCGCCCTACTGTGCTCTAATATGCTCTGCTATGCTCTGGGGAGTCCAGCGATCGTGTTCTTGGCAAGTTAGGTTCAGTTAGTTTACATTTGGATATGCTACTTTCGATAAGTTAGGACAGGAAGGACCTGACTTTTGAGCGGTACACGGCTTTTCTGTGCGTGCCTGCTCTCTGCTCTCTTCTAATACGTCCTGCTTGGCTCCGGGGAGGCCAGGAATAGTGGTAGCGACACGTTAGTTGGAGATAGGTTACCATTGGATATGATAGGTTAGTTTGGGTCAGCTTACGGTAGCTTCGACTTTTCTGCTATACACTGCAATTATATGGGCTCCTTGCTCTCCACTCTCCTTTATTATTTTCTGCCTGCCGGTGTTGACGCCAGCTACAGTGGTCTGGGCACGTTAGATTGGATCTGGATGCGCTTGGTTCCTTTACGTTTGTCTAAGTTTGTGTAGGATAACCTTGACTATAGCGCCATACACGGCTATTCAGTGAATTTCTGCGCTCCACATTGCTCTACTATACCCTGTACACTCTGAGGCTCTAGCAATAGTGGTTGTGACACGATTGGTTGTGTTATGTTGCGTTTGGTTGGGCTAGGGTTAGGTCATGTTTCGTTATGATGGCTTTGACTGTTGTGCTGTACACTGCAGTTCGATGGATTTCTGCGCTCTACTGTGCTGTAATATGCTCTGTTTGACTATGGGATGTCTTGCAGTTGTGGGCCTGGAACGTCAGGATGTGTTAGGTTACGTTTGATGAGGTAACGATTGTTAGGGTTAGACTTGGATAACTACGACTTTCCTGGCATAGACTGCTATGCGGTGGATTTTTGCTCTACAGTACTCTGCTGGACTCTGGAGCGGCCAGCAATACTGGTCGTGGAAACTTAGTTTTGGTCAGATTACGTTTTGTTGCGGTAGGTTATCGTGGGTTAGGTTAGGATAGCTTCGACCTTTGTGCTCAACCCAGATGTCCTGTGGACTTCTGTGCTCTACTGTGCTCAATCGTATTACGCTTTACCCTGTGTCGCCAGCAATAGTGGTTTGGCACGCTAGGTTGTGTTAGGCTGCGTCTGATCAGGTTACGTTTGGATAGGTTACGCTTCGAAGGCCTTTACTTCCGTGCTGTACATTGTTATTCTGTGGATACCTGTTTTCTACTGTGCTCTAATATATTTTGCTTCGATCTGGGGAGTAAAGCAATAATAGTCTCATCACGTCATTTTGAGTTGCACTACGTTTGGGTAGGTTAGGTAAGGTCGGGTTAGGTTAGGGTATCTTCCACTTTTCTGCTTTGCACTGCAATGCGGTGGACTTCAGTGCTCAACTGTACTCTCGTATATTCTGTTGGGCTATAGGGAGGCCTGATATAGTGGGCGCAGGACGTCATGTTGAGTTAGGCTACGTTTGGTTGTGTTACGATTGGTTATGTTAGGATAGCATAGAAATGACTTTTGTGCTTTACAATGCGATGCGGCGGATTTCTATGCTCTGCTGTGCTCTAGCGTATTCTGCTTGGATCTTGGGAGGCCGGCATTAGTGGTTTCGGCACGTTAGGTTGAGTTTAGCTACGTTTGCTTATGTTAACTTTGGTCAAGTTAGGAAGGAATAGCTTAGACTTTCGAGCCATGCGCGGCCGTTAGGTGGAGCTCTGCCATCGACTGTGCTCTAACATGACCTGCTTGGCTTTGGTGTGGCCATATTTGATGGTCTCGGCAGTTAGGTTCAGTTACGTTACGTTTGGTTAGTTTAGGTTAGGTTAAGTTCGGTAAGTATAGCTTTGTCTTTCGTGCTATACACTGTTGTTCGGTAGGGCACACCGCTCGAGTGTGCTCTGGTATTTTCCGCTTGCAACTGAGGAGGCCACCATTAGTGGTCGCTGCACGTTGTGTTGAGGTAGGTTACGTTTTGTTAGGCTATGTTAGCCTGGGTTGGGTTCGGTCTGATAAGACTTTTGTGCCGTACACTGCGATTCAAAGCATTTCTGCGCATTCCTTTCATGCATTAAGTTCTGCTCTACACTGGGGAGGAGAGCAACAGTGGCCGCAGTACAGTAGTTTCAATTATGTTACGCCGGTTATGACAAGTTTGGATAAACTAGGACAAGATAGCAATGACTTTTGCGTTCTACACTGCGATTCTATGGATTTCTGCGCCCTACACTCCTCTAATATGTTCTGCTCGACTCTGGGGAGGCCAGCAATAGTGGTCGCGTTACGTCAGGTTTAGCTATGCCACGTTCGGTTATGTTACGGTTGTATACATTAGGATAGGGTGGCTTTGACGTTTGCGCTGTACACTGCCATTCGGGCTATTTCTGTGCACCAGCGTGCTCTAGTATGTTGTGCTTGGCTCTGGGAGGACAACAATAGTGGTCTCGACAGGTTGCGTTTAGTTGGGTTACGATTGTTTATATTAGGTTTGGTTAAGTTAAGCTACTTCGACTTTTGTGCTATACACTGCTTTCGGAGGTTCTCAGCGCTCAAATGTGCTGTAATATTTTCTGCTTGGCACATTGGTGGACAGTAATAATGGTCTCGGCACGTTAGGTTCTGCTAGGTTACGTACCGTTGGGTTAGGTTAGAAAGGTTTGGTAAGGACTTCTTTGACTTTTGTGCTATGCACTGCTATTTGGAGCGTTCCCGCGACCTACACTGCTCTACTATACTCCGCCCAACGCTGTGGAGGCCAGGAGCAGTGGTCCAGGCACGTCATATTGGCTCACGCTGCCTTCGGTTATGTTAGATTATGTCAGGTTACGCTTGGGTTTCTACGGCTTTTGCGCTCTTCACGGCAATGTGGTGTGTTTCTACACTCTGCTACTCACTAGTACATTCCGTCTGCCTCTTTGGATGCCAGCAATACTTGCCTCGTCATGTTAGGATGTGTTATTTAGCGTTCGGTTAGGTTAGGTTTGGTTATGTTCTGACAAAACAGTTTTGACTTTTGCGCTATACTCTGCTATCCGGAAGACTGCAGCGTTCTACACTGCTCTGCTGTACTCTGCTTAGCTCACGTGAGGCCAGCAGTAGCGGTCGTCGTACGTCAGTTTTGGTTACATAACGTCCGCTCATGTTACGTTAGGCTGCGTTCGGAGAGTACAGCTTTGACTTTTGTGCTATACACTGCTATTCGATGGCTCTCTGCGCTCAACTGTGCTCTAGCATATCCTGCTTGGCTATGAGAAGGGCAGCAGTGTCGGTCTCGGTACGTTTCTCTGAGTTAGGTTACGTTTGGTTATGTTACGTTTGGTTTGGTTAGGACAGGATAGCTTGGACTTTTATGCTATACACTGCTATTCGGAGGATTTCTGCGCGCTACCTTGCTCTACTATAATCTGCTCGCCTATGTTGAGGCCAGTAATAGTGGTCTCGGCACGGTCGATTGAGTTAGGCCACGTTTGGTTATGTTACGTTAGTCTGGGTTGCGTTTGGATAGTCTCGACTTACGAGGTGTAAATTGTTGTTCGGTGGCTTTCTGCGATATACAGTGCTCCAGTGTGTGCTGCTTGGCTCTGTGGAGGCCAGCAATAGCGGCCTCGAGACGTTACTTTGAGATAGATTACCTATGGCCATGTTACGTTTGGTTGGGTTAGGATGGGGTAGCTCCGACTTATGTGTTATATGTCGCCACACGTTTGATTTCTGCTCTATGCATTGCTATAATATGCTCTGCTTGGCTCTGTGGATGCCAGCAACTCTAACCTCGTCACCTTCCGTTGAGTTACGCTACGTTCGGTTAGGTTAGGATAGGACAGGTTTGGTTAGGGTATCTTCCACTTTTGCGCTATACACTACAATGCGGTGGATTACTGCGCCCCACTGGGCACTAGAATATTCTGCTTGGCTCTGGTGGCTAGCAAGAATGATCACGGCACTTTATGTTTATCTGAGCTACGTTCGGTTATGTTACGTATGGACGTGATAGGATAGGGTAACTTCGATTATTGTGCTATGCTTTGCATTTCTATGGATATTTGCGCTCTACGCTCCTCTAGTATGTTCAGCATGGCGATGGGGACGCCAGCAATGGCGGTTTCAGCACGTTAGGCTGAGTTAGGTTACGTTTGGCTACGTTACGTTTGATCTGGTCGGAATAGGGCGGCATTGTCGTTCGCGCTATGCACAGATATACCGGCGATTTATGCGCTACACTGTAATCTAATATGTACGGCTTGGCTCTGGGCAGGCTAGCAATGCTGGTCTCGGCAGGTTAGGATGAGCTAGATTTGATTTGTCTTGGACAGGTTACGTTAGGTTTCGTAAGAATTACAGCTGCTTTCGTGCCGTGCGCTGCTATTCGTTCGATATATGCGCTCTTCATTGCTCTGGCAGGTTCCGCTTGCCTCTGGGGAGGCCAGCAATAGCGGTTGTGGCTCGTTAGTTTGTAATTGGTTTTCGTTTGATTAGGTTATGTTAGGTTCAGTTTGGTGATGATGCCTTTGACTTTTGCGCTATACGCTTCTCGCCGGTAGATTTCTGCGCTATGCTGTTCTGAAGTATATTCTGCTCGGCTATGGGGACGCCAGAAATATGGGGCTTGGCACGTTAGTCCGAGTTTCGTTGCGTTTGGCTTGATTACGTTGTGTTAGGTCAGGACAGTTTCGACTTTTGCGCTATATACTGCTATTCGGTGGATTTCTGCGCTCTGCTGCGATCTAATATGCTCTGCTTGGCGCTGGGGAGGAGAGCAAGGGTCGTCTCGACACGTTATGTTGGGATAGGCCACGTTTGGCTATTTCCAGTTGGTTTGCGTTAGGCTTGGGTAGCTTAGACTTTTGCGCTTTGCACCGCCATACGGTGCATTTCTGTCTTCTACTGTGCCCTAAAATGCTCCGCATGGCTCTGGGCAGGCCAGCAATTCAATTGTCGTTACGCGAGTTTCAGGTGTGTTACGTTTGGTCGTGGTATGTTATCTTGGGTAAGGCTTGGATAGCTAAGACTTTCGTGGTATACACTGTTTTTCGGTGGATACCGGCGTTCCAGTGTGCTCTACTATAATCCCCTCTACTCAGGCGGGGCCAGCAATTGCGTTCCTGGCGCGGTATTTTGAGTTAGGTTACGTTCGGTTCTGTTACGTTTGGTAAGGTTAGGATAGGGTAGCATTGACTTTTGCGCTATACGCTGTTATTCTGTGAACCTCTGAGTAATCAAACACACGCTAATTCGACATAACGTGCCGCGAACACTATTGCTGACCTCCCCACGGTCAAGCAGAGTACAGTAGACCACAGTAGAGCGCAGAACTCCACAGAAAAGCAGTTTACACCACGAAAAGCAAAGCTACCCATACCTAACACAAAGTAACATATCTTAACCGAACGCATTCTAACTCGACCTAACGTGCCGCGACCACTACTGCACGCCTGTCGAAGGTCGAGGATAGTATGGTTGATCAATGTTGAGCGCAGAAATCCGCCGAAGGTAAGAGTGTAGCACAAAAGTATAAGCTATCCTATCCCAACGCAACCGAACGTAACGTCACCAAACGCAGCCTACCGCAGCCTAACGTGCAGAGAGCAATACTGATGACAACCCCGTAGGAAAGCAGAATATACTAGAGCACAGTAGAGCGCAGAAGTCCACCGAATAGCAGCGTACAGCACAAATGGCTATCCTAGCCAAGCCTAACCTAACCAAACCAAATCAAGCGTAACCTAACTCGAACAAACGTGCCAGGATCACTATTTCTGGACTCCCCAGAGACAAGCAGTTGCTCGGAGGGCTATGCAGAGCGCAGACATCAACCGAATAGCAATGCATAGCACAAAAGTCGAAGCTAACCTAACCAAACCTAACCTAATCCTGCCAAACCAAACGTAATATAATCCAACATAACGAGCCATGTCCACTATTGCTGGCCTCACCAGAGCCAAGCAGAACATATGAGAGGACAGTAGGGGGCAGAAGTCAGCCGTATAATAGTGTATGGCGCAAAAGTCATAGCTATCCTGTACTAACATCTCCAACCGCAACGTAGTGGAGCGTAACCTAACTCATCCTAACGGCCTGAGACCACCATTTCTGCCAGCCCCAGAGCCAAGCAGAACGTGTTAGAGGAGAGTAGAGCGCTGAAATGCACAGAAACGCAGTGCATAGCACAAGAGTTAATACTACCCTATACTAACACGACCGTACTTGTCATAATCGAACGTGGCTCAACCCAGCCCAACGTGCCGAGACCGCTATTGCTTGCCTCCACAGAGCCAAGCAGAATATACTAGAGCAGTGTAGCGCGCAGTAATACACCGCATTGCAGTGTACAGCACAATGTGGACGGTACGATAACCTAATCTGTCCTAACCTAACCTAACCGAACGTAACCTATCTCACAATTAGGTGCTGAGACTACAGTTGCTGGCTTCCCCAGAGCTAAGCAGAGCATATTAGACCAACGTGGAGTACGGAAATACACCGATTAGCGTTGCATAGCACAAGAGTCGAAGCTACACTGTCCTAACCTAACCAAGAGTAAAATGGCCGTACTTAATGGATCTCAGCATAACGCGCCGAGCCCTCGGTTACTGGCCACCCCAAAGCCAACCAGAACATACTAGAAGCTAGTAGAGCGCGGAAAACTACCGAAAGACAGTGTATACCGCGTAAGGCAAAGCTATCAATGCCAAACCGAAGCTAACGTAACCAAACCACACGGAGCCTAGCTGAACCGAACGTACAGAGGCCTCTATTACAGGCCCCTTCAGAGACGAACAGAGTACAGTAGAACAATGTAGAGCGTAGGAATCCACCGAATAGCGGTGTATTGCACAAAAGCCAAAGCTATCCTATCCTAACCTCACCAAACGTGACTTAACCGATCGTAGCCTAGCATAACAAATCGTTACGAGGCTACTACTGCTGGCAACCCTAGAGGAAAGCAGACTATGTTAGAGCAATGTAAGGCGCAGTAATCCGCCGAATATCAGCGAATGACACAAAAGTCAGGGCTATTCTATCCTTACCTAACCGAACGTAACGTAAGCAGTCGTATCGTAACCAAACTGCCGTGCCACGAAAGCTAGTGCTGGCCTCACGGGAGCTAATCAGAGTGTAGCTGAGCAATGTACAACGATGAAACCGCCGGATAGCAGTGTATAGCAAGGAAGTAAGGGACTTCTTACCCCAATCTGACCAAACATAACCAAATCAAACGTAACAGATCCCAACCTAGCGAGCCTAGCACGAAGTTACTGGCCTCCCCACCGTCATGCATGGAACATTACAGGAGAATGGATGGCAGAGGTCCATAGAGTGGCAGTGTATAGCACGAAAGTCAAAGATTTCGTAACCTAACCCGTACAATCCTTAGCTGACCAAACGTAACCTAACAAATCCTAGCGCGCCACGGCCAGTATTTCAAGCATTGCCTGCACGAAGCAGGGAATATTAGATCTCAGTAGAGCGCAGAAATCCTCCGAATGGCATTTTATGGCACAAAAGTCAAGGCTCCTCCGAATAGCATTGTATGGCACAAAAGTCAAGGCTATCCTATCCTAACCTAACCAAACGTAACATAAGCAGACGTAGCGTAACCCAACCTGTCGTTAGAAAACCGCTATTGCTAGCCCAACGAAAGCTAAGCAGAGTATATCAGAGCAATGTAGAACGCTGAAGCAATCCGGATAGCAGCGTCTAGATCAAAGGTAGAAGCTATCCTAACCAAACGTAAGCAAACCTAACCTTTCCAAGTTTAACATAACCCAACCTGACGTGCCGAGAGCACCATTCCTGCCTTCCATAGGGACAAGCTTATTGTGATACCGCACAGAAGGGCGCAGATGTCTTCAGGATAGCAGTGTGTGGCACAAGAAACGGGGATATCCTAACGTAACGCAACGTAACCGAACCTAAACGAACGCAACTTAGCTAAAACAAACGTGCCACGATCACTATAGCTGGCCTCTTCAGAGACAAGCAGATACTTGCAGAGTAATACAGAGTGCAGATACCGTCCTTATAGCAGCGTATAGCGCAAAAGACAAAGCCATCCTAACCAAACATAACCGAACATAGCACAACTGATCCTAACATAACCCAGACAAACATGCCGCGGTCGCTATTGCTGGCCTCCCCAGAGACAAGCGGATGCTAGTACAGCAATGCAGTGCACAGGTATCGACCGAATTGCAGTGCATGGCACAAAAGACAAGGCTATACTAACCAAACGTATCCGAACCTGGCCAAACCGTGCGTAACATAACACAAGGTTGCGTGCCGAAACCACAATTGCTCACCTTCCCAGAGCCAAGCAGAGCACACTAGAGCACAGTAGATCACAGGAGTTCAACGCGTACCAGTGTGCAGCACAAACGTCAAAGCTGTCCTGTCCGAATCCACCCAAACGTAATATAACCATACGCAGCCTAACTTAACCTAGCCCGTCAAGACCGCTAATGCTGGACTCCCCAGATCCAAGCAGAATATGCTGGAGCACAGTAGAGCGCAGAGAGCCACCACATGACAGTGTATAGCACAAAAGACAAAGATATCCAAACAACCTGACGTAACCTAACCTAACCTAACCAAACGTAGAATGGCTAAACGTATGGAGAAGAGATATCTATTACTGGCCACCACAGAACCCAGCAGAACATATTAGAGCACACTGGAGCTCAGAGATCCACCGAGTGGCAGTTTATCGCACAAAAGTCAAAGCAACCCTATCCCAAACTAACCAAACGTAACATAACCAAATGCAGCCTATCTAAGCCTAGCGTGCCGAGGACACTATTGCTGCACTCCCCAGGGTCGATCAGAGCATTTAGAGGACTGTAGAGCGCAGAATTCCGCTGAAGACCAGTGCATTGCGCAAAAGTCAAAGCAGCCCTATCCTACCCTAGCCATACGTAACATAGACGATCGTAGCATAACTAAACCAAACGTGCCGGGACCAATATTACTGGCATCCCCAGAGACGAGCGTATTAGAGTAGTGCAATGTAGAGCGCAGGAATAAGCCGAATAGCAGTGTATTGCAAAGAAGTCATAGATGACCTGACCGAGCTTGACAAAACCTAACCTATCCGAACGTAACGTATCTCACCCTAACGTGCCGAGACCACTATTGCTGGCCTCGCCAGAGCCAAGCACAATGTACTAGAGAACCGTTGACCGCAGAAATCCAGCGCACTGAAGTGAATAGCACCGAAGCCGTAGATATTCTAGCATAACATGTCCGAACCTAACCTAACCAAACGTAGCATAACTCAGCATAACGTGCCGCGACCACTGCTCCTGGCCTCCCCGTTGCCTTTGCAGAATATAGTACAGCACAGTAGAGCACAGAAATCCACAGAATAGAAGTGTATGTTACAAAAGACGAGGATAGCCTAACCTAACTTGGCCTAACCTAGCATAACCAAACGTAGCATAAGTGAACATAAAGCCGCATACACTGTTGCTGGCCACCACAGGGCAAAGCTTAATATAGTAGAGCACAGAAGAGCACAGAAATCCATAGAGTGGCAGTGCATAGCACAAAAGTCAAAACTAACCTATTCCAACACAACCAAGCGTAACCGTATTCAACCCAACGCGGCGAGACCACTATCGCTGACCTTCACAGAGCCAAGCAGAATATACCGGGGTACAGTAGAGCGCACAAATCCGCCGCATTGCTGTGTACGGTGCAACAGTCGGAAGTATCCAAACATTACCTGAACTAACCTAGACTAACCAAACGTAGTGTAACACAAACCAACGTGCCCAGACCACTGTTCTTGCCCTCCTCAGTCCCAAACCGAATACAGTAGAGCATAGTAGAGCGCACAAGTCCACCGAGTATCAGTATATAGCACGAAAGTCACAGCTACCCGCAACGAACGTAGTGCAGACTAACCTAACCAAACGTAACGTAGCGAAGCCCAACGTGCCGATAAGGCTATTGCTGGCCTCCACAGAGCCAAGCAGTAAATATAAAAGCACAGCAGAGCGCAAAAATCCACCGAATAGTAGTGTATAGCACAAGAGTCAAAGCTCTCCAATTCTAACGAAGCCAAACCTAACATAACCAAACGTTACCTAGTTGTACCTGACGTGTCGAGACCACTGTTGCTGGCATCCCCAAAGCCAAGCAGAGTACTCTAGAGGAAAGTAGAGCGCAGAAATCCGCCGCATTTCAGCGTATAGCGCAAAAGTCGAAAATATCCAAACCTTACACGAAATAAGCTGAACCAACCGAACGCAGCCTAACTGAGCACAAATTGCCAGACTACTACTTCCGGCGTCCACATGGCCGAGCCGTACATACAAGATAACTGTAGAGCGCAGCAAACTATGGAATAGCAGTGTACACTGCCATAGTCAAAGATATCCTTCCCTAACCTAACCAAACGTAGCGTAACTCAACCTAACGTAACATGGCGCCTATTGCTGCCCTCCGCGGACTCATGCAGAACGTTTTAGAGGAGGGTAGAGCGCAGAAATCCATACAATAGCGGCGTATAGCATAAAAGACAAAGCAGCCGTATCCTAACCTGACCAAACGTTACACATCCAAACGTAAGGTAATTCAAACTGACGTGGCGAGAACGCAGTAACTGCCCCCCCCCCCAGAGCCAAGCGGAGCATATGACAGCACAGTATAACGTAGTAGTCGACCGAATAGCGGAGCATAGTAAAATGGTCAGAGCGACCATACACTGACATAATCAATTGTCATGTAACCAAGCGTAACCTAGCACTACCCTACGCACAGCGTCCACTATTGCTGGCCTCAGAGAGCCGAGCAGAACACGTTCGAGAAGTGCGGAGCCCAGGAATCCATAGAATCGCAGTGTGTAGAAGAAAACTCAAAGCCATCCGAACATAACCGAAACTATTACAACCTAACCAAATTAAGCTTAACCCAACGTAACGTGCCGCTAACACTGTATCTGGCCTCCCCAGGGCTAGACAGAGTAGAGTATTGAACAGTAGCGCGCAGAAGTGCTCCGAGCAACAGTGTATAGTACAAGAGGCAAAGCTATCCTCTCCTAACCTATCCAATTGCAACATAACCAAACGTAACACAGCTTCATCTATCGTGCAGCGACCACTACTGCAGGCATCGACGGAGCCAAGCGGTGCGAATTAGAGCCATGTAGAGCGCAGAAGTCCACCTAATAACAGTGTACAGCATAAAAGACGAGGCTATCCTATCCTAACGTAAGCAAACCAAGCATAAGGGAGCGTAACATAGATCAACCTACCGTGGCATGAACACTGTTGTTGGCGTCCACGGAGCCAAGCAGTCCATATTAGAGCAGAGTAGAGCGCAGAAATCTAGTGAATAGGAGTGTCTAGCACAAAAGTCAAAGCTTCGTTATCCTGACGTAACCAAACTTAACATAACAGAACGTAACATTATTCAACCTAACGTGGCGAGAACACTATTGCTGGCCAACCCAGAGCCAAGCAGAACATACTAGACGGCAGTGAAGCGCTGAAAGCTATCGGATAACAGTGTGCAGCACAAAAGTCAGAGCTATCCTGTCATAACATAGTCAATTGGAGAAGAACGAAACGTAACGTAACTCAACCCAACGTACGCGAAATCTACTGCTGCCCCAACCCCCACCCGCACGGTCGCGTTGAGTACAGTAGAGCACAGTAGAGCGCATAAATCCACCGAAAAGTAGTGTAAACTGCGAAAAACAAAGCTATCCTAGCAGAAACTGACGCACCATAACATAACGAAGCGTAATATAACGCAACCTAACTTGCCGAGACCTCTATTGCTGTTCTCCGCAGAGTGAAGCATAGCATATTAGAGCAATGTAGAACGCAAAAATCCACCGAACAACTTTGTGTAGCACGAAAGTCAAAACTACCCTAACCTAACAACGCCTAACGTAACCATGACAAACGTAGCATAACTCAGCCAAACGTACCGTGAGCACCATTGCTCTCCACCCCAAAGTCAAGCAGAGAATATCAGAGCACAGTAGAGCGTAAAAGGCCACCGAGCATCAGTGCATAGCACGAAAGCCACAGCTATCCCGACCGATCCCAGCGCAGCCTAACCTGTCCAAACGTAACCTAACGCAACCCAACGTGCCGATATCAATGTTGCTGGCCTCCAAAGAGCCAAGCAGTAAATATTGGAGCACAGTAGTGCGCGCAATTCCTCCGATAAGTAGTGTATAGCACAGGAGTCAAAGCCGTCCTGTCCTACCCTAACATAACCTGACTTAACCAAACGTCACCTAGCTCAAACTGTCGTGCAACGACCACTATTGCTGGCCTGCCCAAAGTCGAGCAGAGTGTAGTGGAACGCAGTACAGCCCAGAAGTCCATAAAATAACAGTGTTGAGCGCAGGAGTAGAAACTATCCTTGCCTAACCCAACCAAGCCTAACCTAAGCAAACGTAATCTAACACAACCAAACGTGCCTAGACATATATTGCTGTCCTCCCCATCGCCAAGCTGAACATATCGGAGGCGAATAGAGCGCAGAGGTCAATAGAATGGCAGTGTATAGCAGAAAGGTCAAAGCTCTCCAAACATAATCCACGATGACATATCCTAACCGTACGTAACCTAACGAAACCTAACGTGCCGCGGCCAATATTTCTGGCCTCCCCAGAGAAAAGCAGGGCATATTAGAGCACATTAGAGCGGAGAAATCCACCGAATATCAGTGTGTAGTGCAAAAGTCATAGCTATCCTTTGCTGACCTAACCAATCGTGACATTACCAAACGCAACTTAACACAACCTTACGTGCAGCGGCCACGACGACTGGCATCCCCACAGCCAAGCAGAACATATTAGTCGATAGCAGAGCTCAGAAATCCGTAGAATTGCAGTGTTTCTCAGTAAAGCCTAAGCCACCCGAGCCAAACCTAAACAAACAGAGCCTAATCATACGTAGCATATTTCAAAGTTACGAGCCGCGACCGCTATTGCGGTAATCCCAGGACCAAGCAGGATATAGTAGAGCATGGTAGAGCGTAGAAATCCTCCGAAAATCAGTTTATACCACGAAAGTCAGATATGCCCAAGCCTAACCTAGACTAACTTATCGCAGCCATACGTAGCCTATCTCAAACAAACAGGCCGGGACCACAATTACTGGCAGCCACAGAGCCGAGCAGAGTATCATGGAGCAATGTAGAGCGATGCAATCCACTTGATGACAGTCTATAGCACAAAAGTCAAATGTATCCTGTCCTAACCTATCGAAACTTAGTACAAAGGAGCGCAACCTAACTGAACCTATGGTGCCGAGTCCACTGTTGCTAGGCTCCACAGCGCCAAGAAGAATGTACTGGAGCAGAGTAGCGTGCAGTAATCCACCGCATTGCTGTATATAACACTTTAGTGGAAGATACCATAACCTAACATGCCTTAATCTAACATAACCGAACGTAGGCTGACTCAACATAAGGTGCCGAAACTACTATTGCTGGCCTCCACAGGGCCAAGCAGATTACACTAGAGCACTGTTTACCGTAGAAATACACCGGATATCAGAGTATACCACGAAAGTCAAATCTTTCCAAACCAAACCAAAACTAACGTAACGCAAACGAACGTAGCCTAACGCAATATAAGGGGCCGGGGCCACTATTACTGGACTCCCCAGAGTCGATCAGAGTACAGTAGAGCAACGTAGAGCGTAGAGATACACCGAATATCGATGTTTGGCACAAATGTCAAAGCTACCGAATATCAACCTAACTAAACGTAACATAACCAAAGTAACCTTGCACAGCCTAACGTGCCGAGAGCACTGCTGCTGGCCTCCCCATATCCAGGCAGAGTATACTAGAGCGCAGCAAAGCATAGAAAGATACCGAACAGCAGTGTATAGCACAAAATACAAAGCTACCCGACCAAGCATCACCAAACCTGGCCTAACCAAACATAACACAGCTCAACCTAACTTGCCGCGACTACTACTCCTGCCGGCTCCCGACACAAGAAGATTGTGATACCTCACAGTAGACCGCTGGGGTCCATATAATGGCAGTGTATAGCAGTTAAATCGAAGCAATCGTAACCTGACAGAAACAAACCTGTCCTAGCCCAACGTAACATGACAAGAACAGCCGTGCCGAGGCCACCATTGCCGGCCTCGCCAGGGACAAGCAGAGAATATTGGAGAACAGTAGAGCGTAGAAATCCGCCGAAGAGCAGTTTTCAGTACAAAAGTCAAACCTACCCTAGCCTAACCTAACCAAATATAACATAACCAGACGTAACAAAACACAGCCTAACGTGCCTATACCACTATTGCTATACCACAGAGCCAGCCAGAATATACTAGAGCACAGTACACGCAGGAATCCACCGCACTGCAGTTTAGTACGTGCGGAGAGCACAGCTGCTAGCATCCCCATATCCAAGCACAATATACTGGAGTACAGCAGCGCGCAGGAATCCACGGAACAGCAGTGTGCTGCACAAGAGTCAAAGCCACCTTGGCCAAACCAAACCTAACCTAGCGATTCAAAGCGTAACCTAACGCAACCTAACGTGCCATGACCACTATTGCTGGCCTCCGTAGAGACAAGCGGATGCTGGCAGAGCAACGCAGAACGCAGATATATCCAACGAATCCCCACTGAACGTAACTTGCTGCGAGCACAACTGCTCGCCTCCCCTGGGTCAAGCAGATTATAATAGAGCACATCAGAGAGCATGAATCCATCATAACTAAACCTATCGTAGCCGAGACCACAATTGTTGGCCTCCACAGAGCCATGCGAAACATATTAGAGCACAGTAGATCGTCGAAATTAAACGTAAGGCTGTGTACAGCACAAAAGTCAAAACTACCCTATCCTAACCAACCAAACGTTACGTAACCAAACGTATCCTAACACCTCCAAACGTGCCGACACGTCTATTGCTACGATCCTCAGAGCCAAGCAGAGCGCATTAGGGGAGAGTAGTGGGTAGAAGTCCATAGAATCGCAGTGCACATCACACAACTCTGAGCTACCCTGTCCTAAGAAAAACACATGTAGCACAACCGAACGTAGCTTAACTCGACCTAACGTAACGAGGCCAGTCGTGCTTGCCTCCACAGCGCCAAGCAGAATATACTACAGCACAGCAGAGCGCAGAAATCCACCGTAATGCAATGTATAGCACAAAAGTCAAGGCCTTCGTATCCTAACCTAGCCAATCGTAACATAGCCGAACGTAACTTAACCTATACTATCGCGCCGAGAACTTTATTGCTGGCCTCCCCAGTGCCAAGCAGTATATGCAAGAGCGCCGTTGAGCGCAGAAGTCAGCCTCATTGGAGTGTAAAGCGGAATTGTTGAAAATATCCTGACCAAACCTAAACAAAGTTGACATAACCAAACGTAACATAGATCAACGCAACGTGCCGCGACCACCATCACTGGCGACACAGACACAAGAGCAATACGTTCGAGTACAGTAGAGCACAGAGGTCCAGAGCGCATCTGTGTTGAGCACAAAGGTCAAAGTTTTCCTAACACAACCCATCATAACTTACCCCCACCAAACGTAATCTGACTACACCTAACGTGCCGCCGCAAGAATTGCTAGCCTCCCCAGAGTCCATCAGAGAATTGTAGAGCAGGGTATATTGCAGAAATCCACCGAATATCATTGTATGGCATAATGGTCAAAGCTACCCTACACTAACTTAAGCAGACGTAAAAGAACCAAACGCAACCGTATACAATCTAACCTGCCTAGACCACTGTAGCTGGCCTCACCACCGGCAGCCAGAACACAATAAAGGTGAGTAGAGCCCAGGAGCCCATATAATGGCAATGTATAGCAGATAAATCGAAGCAATCGTAACCTGACAGAAACTAACCTGTCCTAGCCCAACGTAACATAACAAGAACTGACGTGCTGAGGCCACCATTGCCGGCCTCGCCAGGGACAAGCAGAGAATATTGGAGAACAGTAGAGCGTAGAAATCCGCCGAAGAGCAGTTTTCAGTACAAAAGTCAAACCTACCCTGGCCTAACCTAACCAAATATAACATAACCAGACGTAACAAAACACAGCCTAACGTGCCTATACCACTGTTGCTATACCACAGAGCCAGCCAGAATATGCTAGAGCACAGTACACGCAGGAATCCACCGCACTGCAGTGTAAAGCAAAAAAGTCAAAGGTAGCGCAATCTAACCTGACTTATCCTAACCTAACGTAACCTAACCAACCGTACCATATCCCAACGTAACGTGTCGATGCCACTAATGATGGCCCTCCCAGAGCCAAGCTGGACGTATCAGATCACAGTGGAGCGCCGAAATCCAACGAATATCAGTGTATAGCACAAAAATCGAAGCGATCCTCTCCTAACATAACCTATCGTAACATACCCAACGAATCCCCACTGAACGTAACTTGCTGCGAGCACAACTGCTCGCCTCCCCTGGGTCAAGCTGATTATGATAGAGCACATCAGAGAGCATGAATCCACCGATCAACGGTCTATGCCAAGAGAGTCAAAGCTGTACAGATCTAACCCAAACAAACATAACCTCTCCGAGCGTAGCCCAACTCAGCCTAACTGGACGTGACCACAATTGCTGGCATCCCCCGAGACAAGAAGAGCATATTAGAGCACAGTATTGCGCAGAATTTCACCGAATAGCAGTATATAGCACGAAAGTCAATGCTATACTCTCCTAACCCAACCAATCGTAGCCAAAATAAAGCAAAGGTGACGGGAACACTATTACTGGCCTCCTCAGAGCCGAGCAGAGTACAGTACAGCAACGTTTAGCGTAGACACATGATGAATTGTAGCGTATGCACAAAAGTCACAGCTATCGAATCTCAACCTGTCCGAACGTTATACAACCAAACGAAATTTAATATTGCATAACGTGCCGGGATCACTGTCGCTCGATTCCCCGGAACAAAGTGGAATATACTAGAGAGCAGCAGTGCGCAGATAACCACCGAATGGCAGTTCATAGCACAAAAGTCAAAGCCATCCTACACTGAACTGTCCTGACCTAACCTAACCAAGCGTAACCTAACCCTACCTATCGTGAAACGGCCGCTACTGCTGGTCTCCCCAGAGTCGGGCAGGGTATAGTAATGCAAGGAAGCGCGCAGGAATCCCCCGAATATCAGTGTGTAACGTAAAAGTCAAAGTTATCCTATCCTAACCTTCCCAAACCTAACATAACCAAACGAACATAGCTCAACCTAGCGTACCTACACAACTACTGCCGACCTCCCCAGAGACAGACAGAACACATTAGAGTAGAGTGAAACACAGACATCCACAGAATTGCACAATAGTCGAAGCTACTATGACCTAACACAACGAAGCGTAACATAACCGAACGTAGCTTAACTCAATCTAACGCGCCGATATCACCATTGCAGCACATCCCAGAGACAAGCAGAGAATACTAGAGCACAGTAGATCGAAGAAATCCACCCATCAACAGCGTAAACTACGTAAGTCGAAGCTATCCTTACCGATATTAACCTAACCTGAGCTAACCATACGCATCGTAACACAACCTAACGTGCCAAGACAAATATTGCTGGCGTACCCATGGCTAAGCAGAATAGGGAAGGGCACAGCAGAGCGCAGGAACCCACAGCATTGCAGTGAATAGGGAAATAGCCTTAGATATGCTAACCTAACCTGAACCAGTCTAACCTAACGAAATGTAGCATAAATAAACATGACGTGCCGCGACCACTGCTGCAGTCCTCCCCAGAGCAAAGCAGAATGTAGTAAAGCACAGTAGATCAAAGGAGTCCGCCGAATAGCGGTGTAAAGGACAAAAATCGAAGCATCCTATCCTAACCTAGCCAAACGTAACATATCCAAACGTAACCTAGCTTAACCTAACATGACGATAGCACCATTGCTGGCCTCCGCAGGTTCGAGCAGGATATACCAGAGCACAGCAACACGCAGAGATCCTCCGCATTGCAGTGAATCGCGCAAAGGTCGAAGATATCCCAACCTAACCTGACCATATATAACCTAATTGAACGTAGCATAACTCAACACAACTTTCCGCTACTGCTGCTTCTGGTAACCACGGAGCCAATCAGAATATACTAGAGCAATGCAGACCACTGATAACCACCGACGATCTGTTTACAGCACGAAAGTAAAGGCCATCCTGGCCAAACTCTACCAGCCTATCCTAACCAAATGTAACCTAAGTCAAGCTAACGTGACACTACCGCTATTGCTCGCCTCCCCAGAGTCGAGCAGAGTATAGTAGAGGAATGTAGGGAGCAGAAATCCACCGGGTAGCAGTGCATAACACAAAAGTCAAAGAAATCCTGATCAAACGTTCCCAACCACTCCTAACGGAACAAAACGCAACTCAAACTAACGTCCCGAGACTACTATTAGGGACCACCCCGGATCCAATCAGGACATGTTACAGCAAAGTAGAGCACAGAAATTTACCGAATAGAAGTGTATAGTACAAAAGCCAAAGGAGCCTACCCTAACAAGGTCAAACGAGGCACACCCAGACGTAACCTATATCAACCTAACATTCGAGGCCACTATTGCTGGCCACCACAGAGACGAGCAGAATGTACTGGAGCGGAGTAGAGCGCAGAAATCGACCGCACTGCAGTCAGTAGCACAAATACCTAGATATCCTAAAGTAACCCGGCCTAACCTAATCAAACCAAACGTAACATATCTCAACCTAACGTGCAACGGCCACCGTTGCTCGCATCCCCAGATCCGAGCAGAGTATAGTAGGGCGATGTAGAGCGCAGTAGTCCACCGAATAGCAGTGTTTGACGCAAAAGTGGAAGTAGCCCCTCCTAACATAGACAAACGTATAAAAACCAAACGCATCCTAACTCTACATAACATGAGGAGGACAATAATGCTGGCCTCCATAGCGATAAGCCGCATGCACCAGGTCGCAGTAGTGGGCCGAAATCCGCCGCATTGTAGTGAACAGCACAAGAGTCGTAGGCATCCTGACCTAACCTGACCTAGCCTAACACAAGCAAACGTACCATAACTCAGCGTAGGGTGTCGCGACCACCATTTCTGGCCTCCACAAAGCGAAGCAGAATATACTACAGCATAGTATAGCGCAGGAATCTGACGCTAACCTGACTGAAACTAAACTAACCAAATGTAGCATAACTCATAATAACTTGCCGCGAACACTGCTTCCGGCCTCCCCCGAGCCAAGCAGAATAATGTAGAGCACAGTAGATCACAAAAATATACCGAATAGCAGAGTATTGCACGAGAGCGGAAGCTATCCTAACGAAACTTAGCCCAAACTGTCCTATCGAAACGTAACCTAGCAAAACGTAACGTGCCACGACCACTATTGCTCGCATCCACAGAGTCGAGCAGAGTATGGTAGAGCTATTTAGAGCTCAGATGTACACCAGATAGCAGTGTACAGCCAAACGTCAGAGAAGTCCTAACCAAGCCCCCATAGCTTAACCTAGCGAAGCGAAACATATATCAACGCAACGTGTCGAGACCACCATCACTGGACGCCGAAGAATCATGCATAGCATGTTAGAACGCTGTAGTCCACCGAATGACCGTGTATAGCATAACAGTCAAGGTAGCCTATCCTAACCTATCCAAACGTTACATATCCAAACGCAACATAACCGTTCCTAACTGGCCAGGACCACAGTTGCTGTCTTTCCCAAGCCAAGCAGAGCATGTTAGAGCGCGGTAGAGTGCAGATATCCACCGAGCAGCTGTGTGTAGCACAAAAGCCGCAGTCACCCTATCCTACCCTAGGCTAAACATTACCTAGCCGGGCGTAGAATAACTCAGCTTAACGTGCCGAGACCACCCTTCCCGGCACCCACAGGTTCGAGTAGATTGTAGCAGAGCAACAAAGAGCGCAGAAATCCTCCGTACAGCAGGGTATACAACAAAAGTCAAATTTGTCCTAACACATCCTAGCCAAACGTAGCATAACCAAACGTAACATAGCAAAGCCTAGCGTGCTTAGACCACTATTTTTGGCCTCCGAAACGGCAAGCAGTATATATTAGAGGAGACCGGAGAGCAGAAGTCAATATGATGGCAGTGAATAGCAGTAAGGTAAAGGTTATGCAAACCTAACGCACGCTAACACAACCTAAGCAAACGTAACGCAACTAAACCTAACCTGACGCAGCCACGCTTTTTGGCCTCACCAGTGTAAAGCAGGGCATACTAGACCGCAGCAGCGGGCAGGAATTCACCGAATAACCGTGTACAGCACGAAAGTCAAATTTAACCTTACCAAACTCAACCAAATTTAATATAAACTAACGTAACCTATCTCAACCTAACGTCCCACGTCCGCTATTGCTGGTATCTCGAGGGACGAGCAGTGTTTAGCAGAGCATTGGAGAGCGCAGAAATCCACCGAATAGCAGGGTGCGGCACAAAAATCGAAGCTATCCTATCCCGACCTAAGCAGACGTAGCATAACCAAACACAACATGACCGACTAACGTGCCGAGGCCACTACCCCTGGCCTCCCTATAGCCGAGTAGAATATACCAGAGCACTATCGAGCGCGAAATCTTACGAAAAGCGGTGTATAGCATAAAAGGCACAACCATCCCTTCAAAGTATTAATTAGCGTAACATATTCAAGCGTAACCTAACTTATCCAAACGTGCCACGACCACAATCACTGGTCGTCCCATAGGCAAGCGGAGGGCAGCAGAGCAATGCAGATCGCATATATCGGCAGAATAGCAGAGTACCGCAAAAATATCAAAGCTACACTAACCAAACCTAACCACGCCGAACGTACCGTATCTCACCTGACTTGCCGGGACCAGTGTTCCTGGCATCCCCAGAAACAAGCAGGGCGCATTAGAGTTCAATAGAGCGAAGAATAACAGTGTACGGCACAGAAGACAAAGATAACCTGTCCTAACATAACCAAACGTAACGTAACCGAACGTAGCGTAACTGATAATAACGAGACGAGGCCACTATCGCTGCCCTTCTCACAGCAAATCAGAACATATTAGAGGAGACTAGAGCGCAGAATTCTATAGAATCGCAGTGCATAGCACAAGAGTTGATGCTACACCATACTGAAATAGCCAAACGTAGCACACCCAAACGTAGCCTAGCTCAAACTAACGTGCCGAATGCACTATTTCTTGCCCATCCAGAGCCAAGCAGAACATACTAAAGCAAAGCAGAACGGAGTAATCCACAGCATTGGAGTTCACAGAGCAAAAGCCTAAGACATCCTAGCCTAACCTAACCAAACGTGGCAAAACCAAACGTAACATAATTCATCCTATTGTGCTTAGACAACTATTGCTGACCTCACCACAGGAAAGCAGGACATACTAGTGGACAGTAGAGCGCCGCAGTCCTTAGGATGGAAGCGTGTAACACAAAATTCAATGATATCCAAGCCTAACCCAAACGAACCTAACCTAGCCACGTGCAAACTAACACAACATAACGTGCCGCGGCCACCAATTCTGCCCTCCCCAGAGCGAAGCAGAGGGTATTAGGTCACAGTGGAGCGCTGAAATCCACAGAGTTGCAGAGCATGGCACAATTGTCAGAGCCATCATCCCCAAATCGGACAAAACCTAACCGAACCGAACATAGAATAACTGAACTCAACAGGCCGAGACCACCATTGCTGGCCTCGCCAGCGTCAAGCGGAGCATACTAGAGCACAGCAGAGCGCAAAAATCCACCGAGTAGCAGTGTATTGCGCAAAAGTCGAAGCTATCCTATCCTAACCTATCAAAACGTAGCATAATCAGACGCAACGCATCACAAACTGGCGTGCCACGGCCGCTATTACTGGCCTCACGAAAGCTAATCAGAGAACCGCAGAGAAATGAAGAACGCTGAAATTGCCCGAATAGCAGTTTATAGCACAAAAGTCAAAGCTATTCTGATCAAGCCTATAAAAATCTAACATAATCAAACGTTACATAACCCAAGCTAACGTGCCGAGAGCACTATTCCTTGTGTCAACAGAGACAAACAGGACGCGATAGCGAACAGCAGAACGCCGAACTCCATAGAACTGCAGTGTGCAGCACAAGAGTCAAAGACACCCCAACCTAACACAACGCATCCTAACATAGCCATACGTAATCTGACACAATTTAACGTGCTGCGACAGCTATTGCTGGCCGCCCCAAAGGCGAGCAGAGCATAGCAGAGCAATGTAGAGCGCAGATAGGCAGCGAATAGCAGTGTACAGCACAAAGCCTAAGCTATCGTACCCTAACGTAACCAGACGTAGCATAACCAAACGCAACCTAACACAGACTAGTGTGACGAGACCAATACCGCTGGATTCCCCATAGCCAAGCAGAATATACTAGAGCGCAGTAGAGCGCAGAAATCCACTGAATGGCAGTGTAAAACGAAAAAGTCAAGGTTACCCTATCCTAACATATACAAACGTAACCTGAACAAACGGAACATTACTAAGCCAAACGCGATGAGAGCACTATTTCCGGCCTCCTCATCGCCAAGCGGAGCATATTAGAGGAGAGTAGAGCGCAGAATTCCATAGAATGGCAGTGCACAGCACGAAAGCCAAAGACATCATGTCCAAACCCTAACAAACCTAACCTAACCTAACGTAGCCTAACACACCCTTACGCGCAGCAGCCACAATTTCTGGCATTCACAGATCAGAGCAAAGTATATCAGATCGCAGTAGAGGCGGATATCCACCGAATAGCAGTGTATAGCACAAAAGTTAGAGTTACACTATCCTAACCTATGCAAACGTGACATGAGTGGACGTTACGACGAGCAAACTGACGTGCCACGACCACTATTGCTGGAATCACGAAAGATGATCAGAGTATAGTAGCGCAATGTAGAACGCTGGTATCGTCCGAAAAGCAGTGTATAACGCGAAGGTCAAATCTACCATAATCAAACCTAGCCAAACATTACCAAACCAAACGTAACACAACTCAACCTAACTTGCAGAGACCTCCATTGCTAGCATCGGAAGGGCCCAGCAGAACGCATAAGAGCACAGTAGAGTGCATAAGTCGACCGAATAGCAATGCGTAGCACAAAAATCGGGGCCATCCCAACCAAACATAACCTAACCTAACCTAGCCTGAATGCACAGAATAGTAGTGTATAGCACAAAAAAACCCAAGCCCATCTTGCCCAAGCTTATACAAACCTAAGCAAAGCGAACGGAACATAGGTCAAACAAACGTGCCACGAAAATTATTGCTGTCCTTCCCAGAGACAAGCAGAATATATCAGAGCACAGTAGAGCGCATAAGTCCACCGAATAGCTGTGTGTAGCGCAAAAGTAGAAGCTGTCCTCTCCTAACTCAGCCAATCGTGGCACAACCGAACTTAACCTAACACGAATTAGCGTGACGAGACTGCAATTGCTGTCCTCCCAAGAGCAAAGCAGAGCACATTAGAGCGCAATAGAGGGCAGCAATCCACCGGATAGCAGTGTATAGCACAAAAGTCGTAGCTATCCCGTGCTAACCTAACCAACCTAACCTGACAAAACGCATTCTAATTAAATCTAGCCTGCCACGGCCACTGTTGCTGGCCTCTCAAGGGCCACGCAGAACGAACTTGAGGAGAGCAGGGCACAGGTGTACATAGAAACGCAGTGTATAGCAGAAAAATTAAAGCGATCCAAACCTTACCAATGCTAACATAATATAACCATACGTAACCTGACTAAACCTGACGTGACGCGGCCACTATTTCTGGCCCCCCAGAGCAAAGCGGAGAATATTAGAACACAGGAGTTCGTAGATATCCACCGAAAAGCAGTATGCAGCACAAATGTCAAAGTTATCCTCTCCTAACCTAACCAATAGTAACACCATCAAACGTAACAAAACTCAACTAAACATGCCGAAACCATTATTGCTGGCCTCCCCAGAGCCAAGCAGAACATATAAGAGGAGAGTAGGTTGCAGAAGTCCATAGAATCCCAGCGTGCAGCAGAAAAGTCAAAGATAGCCAGACCAAACCCAAACAAACATAACGTAGCCTAACGTTGCCAAACCCAACGCAACATGCCGCGCCCACTATCGCTGGCCTCCCCAGGGTCTAGCAGATTAAAGCAGTGCACAGTGAAGGGCAGGAGCCCACCGGGTAACTGCATATAGCTCGAAAGCCAAGGCTACCCTGACCAAACATACCCTGTCCTGACCCACCCAAACGCAAACTAACCCAACCCAACGTGCCGCGAGCACTATTTTTCTCATGCCGAGAGTCGAGCAGAGTATAGCGGAACAATGTAGAGAGCGGACATCCACCGAATAGCAGTGTACGGCACATAAGTCAAAGCCACCCTATCCTAACCCATCCAAACGTAATACAAGCGAAAGCAGCCTAACTTAACATAACGTGCCGAGACCGTTATTGCAACCCTCTCCAGAGCCAAGCTTTACATGCTAGAGAACAGTAGATCGCACAATTGACCGAACTGCAGTTTACAGTACACGAGTTGAGGCTATCATAACCAAACTTAGCCTAACCCAACCTAACCGAACGTAACCTGACTCAACATAAGGCACCGAGTCTACTATCACAGGCCACCCCAGAGCCAAGCAGAGCATATGAGTGCACGTTAGTGCACAGAAATCCGGGGAAAAGCAGAGCATAACTCAAAAGTCAAAGTAGCCTCTCTTAATCTAGCCAAACGTAACACATGCAAACGTAACCAAGCACAACCTAACATGACGAAACCACTACTGCTGGCCTCATCAGGGCCAAGCTGAACACGTTAGTTGAGTGCAGAACGCAGATATCCGTACAATCGCTGTGTACATCGGAAAAGTCAAAGCTACCCAAGCTTAACCCAAACAAACAGTACATAACCATGCATAGCCTGACTCATACTAATGTGCCGAGACCGCTACTGCTGCCACCCCAGAGCCCAGCAAGTCATACTAGGGAACAGTAGAGCGCAGAAATTCACCTCATTGCAGCAAACAGCAAAGAAGGCAAGGATACCCTAACATAACCTGACATAATCTGACCTAACAAAACGCAGCATAACGCAACATGACGTGTCGCGACCACTGCTCCTGACCTCCACAGATCAAAGCAGAATGTAGTAGAGACCAGTGGATCACAGAAGTCCGCCGAAAAAAGCAGTGTATCCTATATTAACACAGCCAAACGTGACGTATCCAAACGCAGCCTAGATCAACCGAACCAGACGAGGCCACCACTGCGGCCTCCACAGAGGCATGCAGAATGCACTA
>NW_016908569.1:6578-9297 GCF_001483705.2 Eufriesea mexicana | reverse complement strand
CCTAACAAGACCTGACGTGCCGCGACCACTATTGCTCGCCTCCCCAGTGACGTGCAGAGCATAGTAGAGCAATGTAGAACGCACAAATCCACCGAATAGCAGTGTATGGCACAAAATCCAAAGAGATCCGAAACATGCCTTCCTGCCCTACCCTAAAGGAACGCAACGTAACTCAAACTAACGAGGCGATACCACTATTACTGGCCACCCCGGAGAAAAGCAGAACATGTTGGAGCGCAGTAGGGCGCAGAAATCCTCCGAATGGAAGTGGATGGCACGAAAGTCTAAGATATACAGCCCCAACATAACCAAACTTGTCATACGCAAACGTAGCCTAACAAAAGCTAAGACGCCGAGATCACTATTGCTGGCATCCCCAGAGCCTAGCGGAGAATATTAGAACGCAGTATAGCACGGAGGTCGGAGGACGGCAGTGTATAGCACAGATGTCTAAGCTATCCTGCCCTAACCTCGCCAAACGTAACATAACCATAGGTGGCATAGCTCAACCTAGCCAGCCAAGACCACTATTGCCGGCCCCCTTAGAGGCAAGCAGAATATACCGGGGCACAGCGGAGCGCGGAAATCCACCGGATAGCAGTGCATAGCATAAGAGTCGATCATACCGTGACATAACCTGTCCTTACTTTACCTATTCAAACGTGTGTATCTAAACATAACGTGACGAGGACTATATTGCTGGCATCCCCAGAGCCTGTCAGAGCACTCAGAGCACTCAGAGCACATTAGAGCGCCAAAGTCCACCGAATAGCAGTGAGTAGCTCAGAAGTCAAAGTAGCGTATCCTAACATAGCCAAACATAACATATCAGAACGAAGCCTAGCTCACCCTAACATGACCAGGCCACTATTGCTGACATGCACAGAGACAAGCAGTATGTACTAGTTTAAAGTTGAGCGCAGAAATCCACCGCATTGCAGTGAATAACTCAAGGGACGTAGATATCGTAACCCAACCTGTCCTAACCTAACGTAACCGAACGTAGCATAACTCAATATGACGTGCCGCGACCACTGCTCCTGGCCAACCTGGTGTAAAGCAGATTGTAATAGAGCACTGTAGATCACAGGAATCCACCGAATGGCAGTTTGAAGCGGAGAAGTCAATGTAGCATGTGCTAACCTAGCTAAACGTGACATGTCCAAACGAAACATAACTCAAGCTAACTTGGGGAGGCCACCATTGCTCGCCTCCTCAAAGACAAGAAGAACGTTCGAAAGCGCAGTATAGATAGAAATCCAGCGCAATGCTGTGAATAGTACAAAAGCCGTAGATATCCTAGCATAACCTGACCTAACCTAATCTATTCAAACGTTCCGTAACTCAACATAACTGCGGCGAGACCAACACTGCTGGCCACGGGAGCCAAGTACAGCATATTAGAGCGCATGAGAGCGCAGGAATCCACCGAATAGCAGTGAATAGCACAGAAGTCTCAGTAGCCTATCCTAACATAGCCAAACGTAACATATCTAAAGGAAGCCTAAATAAACTTTATCTAGACAACCGTTGCTGACCACCAGAGAGACGAGTAGAGTATACTAGAACACAGTAGTACGCAGAAATCCTCCGCATTGCAGTGAATAGCACAAAAGTCGGAGATGACCTAACACAACCTGACCTAACCCAACCTAACCAAACGCAGCGTAACTCAACAGACCGTGCCACGACCACTGCTGCCGGACTCCATAGGGCCAAGCAGAATACAGTAAAGCACAGTAGATCACAGAAACGCGCCGAAAAATAGTGTATAGCACGAAAGCCGATGCCACCATAACCAAAAATAGTCTATCGTAACCTAATGCAACTCAGCCTAAATATACCTCACGTACAGAGACCGATATTGCTGGCATTCCCACGGCTAAACCTAATAAACTGGAGCGCCGTGAAGCGCGGGAATACTCCGAATAGCAGTGTTCAGCACAAAAGCCTGTGATAATCTTACCGAGCTTAATCAATGCTAACTTAGCCAAACGTATTCTAACACAACCTATCGTTCCATGGTCACTATTGCTAGCCCCCCGCCCCACGAGTCGCGCGGAGTATAGTACAGCAATGTGCAGCGCAGAAATCCACGCAATAGCAGTGTAGAGCACAAAAGTCATCGTAGCCTGTCCTAACCTAGCCAAACGTGGTATACCCAGACGTAGTCTGACTCAACGTAACATTGCGAGACCAATATTGCTGGCCTCGACGCAGGGAAGCAGAATGTACTAGAGCAGAGCAGTGAGCAGAAATCTTCCACAATGCTGAGAATAGCAGAAAGGCGTAAGCAACCTACCCTAGCCTGAACTAACCGAATCTACCAAAACGTAGCGTAGCTCGGCATGACGTACAGCAATCACGGCCCCTGGCCTTCCGGGAGCAAAGCAGGAAGAAGTAGAGCACAGTATATCACAGAAATCCATCGAAAAGCACTGTATAGCACGAAGGTTATTGCCAACCTTGCCAAATATTTCCTAACATGACCTAACCAATCGTAACGTAACTCAACACATCGTGCCACGGCCACTATTGCTCGCCTGCCCATAGTCGAGCGGAGTATAGTAGAGCAATGTGGAGCGCAGAAATCTACCGAATAGCAGTGTTTCCTACAAAAGTCGGCGATACCGTAACCTAACCTAGCCTAACCTAACATGACTGAGCGCAGCATAGCTCAAAGCAACGGGCCGCGGCAAATGCTCCTGCCCCCCCCCCC
>NW_016908569.1:0-6512 GCF_001483705.2 Eufriesea mexicana | reverse complement strand
AGCCATGCCAACTGAAGATAACCAAACTCAGCCTGACGTGGCACGGCCACAATTGCTCGCCTCCCCAGAGTCGAGCAGAACGGAGTAGAGGAAAGGAGAGCGCAGAAATATATAGAATCGCAGGGTACGGCACAATGGTTGTGTCAAAACAAACATAGCCCATGCTGGCGAAGCCTAACCAAACATAGCCTACCTCAGCATAACATGCAGCGACCACTGTTGGTGTCCACCCCAGGGCCAAGGAGGACATAGTAGAGCACAGCTGAACGCTGCGGTCCACCGAGCCACAGTGTACAGCATGAATGTCAGAACCATCCTTTCCGAACTTAACATAACTTAAGCCAATCAAGCGTAATGTAACTAAAATTAACGTGCTGAGAAGGATATTGCTGACATTGCCAGGGCTAAGCAGAATATAGAAGAGCGCAGTAGCGCGAACAATTCATCCGAAAGCGGTGTACAACTAGAATGTCTAAGCGAACCTGGCCGAGCTTAACCATAACATAACATAGCCAGACGTAATCTAATTCAACCTGACGTGCCACGACCGCTGTTGCTCGCCTCCTCAGAGTCGGGAAGAGAATAGTAGAGCGATATAGAGCGGAGAAAGCCATCGAATAGCAGGGTATAGCACAAAAGTCGTAGAAACACTAACAAAACCTTTTATAACCCAACCTAACCGAACGTAGCAGAGCTCAACATAACGTGCCGCAACTACTGCTTCCGGCCTCCCCTTAGCTATGCAGCGTGCGCTAAAGCTCAGTAGATCACAGATATCCAATGAATAGCAGTGTAAAGCACAAGCGCCGAAGTAGCCTCTCCTAACCTAGCCACATCTGACATCCAAACGTAACCTGACGTTTAACCTAACATTACGAGACCACTATTGTTGGACTCCACAGGGCCAAGCAGAAGATAATAGTGCACAGCAGAAAGCAGAGATGCACCGAACAGTAGTGTATAGCGCAAAAGTCACGGCTATCCGTTCCTAGCCTAGCCGAACGTAACACAGCAAGCGTAACCTAATTCAAGCAGTATGGAGAAGATCACAGTGGAGTGAGTGAATACACCTAATAGCAGGGTGCAGCACAAGAGTCATAGCTATCCTAGCCCAACCAAGCCAAACCTAACATATTCAAACGCAACATAAACCTGCCTAACGTGCCTAGACCGCAATTCCTGACACCCACAGAGCCAAGCAGAGTATACAAGAGTGCACTGGACTACGGAAAACCGCGTCGTTTCAGTGTAGATCACACAGTCATGGATTCCTTTACGCAACCTGACCAAACATAACCAATCCAAACATAGGCTAACTATACCTAATAATGGAACGAGACCACCACTTCTGGCCTCCCACAGAGCATATTAGAGCTCAGTACAAGGCAGAAATCCACCATATAGCATTATGTAGCACAAACGTCAAAGCCATCCTGTCCTAACCCAACCCAACCTAACATAACCAAATGAAATGTAACTCAACCTATCGTGCCTCGACCAGTATTGCTGGCCTCCACAGAGCCGAGCAGAGCATACGAGAGCAGAGGAGAGCACAGAGATCCATATCGTCTAAGTGTATAGCAGATAAGTCTAAACTGTCCAAGCCTAACCGAGGAAAGCTTAACATTACCAAACGTATACTGTCCCAACATAATGTGCCGAGGCCACTATTGCTGGCATCCCCAGGGCCAAGCATAACATTCTAGAGCACAGTAGAGAGCCGAGGCCCACCGCATTACTGTGTACAGAGCAGCAGTCAAAGATATCCTATCTTACCCCAAACAAACCGGAACAAAGCAACCGTAAGCTAACTCAACCTAACGCGGCGCGGACACTACTACTGGCCTCGCCAGAGCAAAACGGAGTATAATAGATCACAGTAGAGAAGAGAAATCGGCCGAATAGCAGCTTACAGCGCAAAAGTCTGAGTTAGACTAGCCTAACCGAACCAAACACAACATAACCAAACGTAATCCAACTAAAGCTAACGTGCCTAGACCACTATTGCTGACATCCGCAGAACCATCAAGAACATACCAGAGCACAGTGGAGCGCAGAAATCCGCCGTGTTGTAGTTTAAAGCACAAGAGTCGGATATACGCTAACCTAACCAGACCTCACCTAACCTAACCAAACGTAGCATAACTCAACGTAATGTGCCGGTACAAGTATTGTTGTCTTTCCCAGATCCAAGCAGAACGTATTAGAGCGCAGTAGAGTGCAGAAATCCCCCGAATCGCAGTGTATAAGGCAAATGACAAAGCTATCCCCTCCTATCCTAACAAATCGTAACACAACCAAACGTAACATAACGCAACCTAAAGTGCAGCGACCTCTACTGCTGACGTCCCCAGAGGCAAGCGGAATATGGTAGAGCACATTAGGACGCAGAAATCCCCCGAATAACAGTGTATAGCACGGAAGTCGAAGCTACAGTCTACAAACATGACCAATCGTAACATACGCAAACGTAACATTACGCAGCCTAAATTGCCGCCACTCTTAATGCGGGACTTGACAGAGTCGAGCAGTGCTTAGTAGAGGGGTGAATCCACCGAGTTATAGTATATACCGCGAAAGTCGGAGCTATGCAAACCCAACCCAAACGAATATAACCTGACCGAACGTAGCTTAAATGAACCTAACGAGCTGGACCCACTATTGCTGGCCTACAGAGGGCCAAGCAGAATATATTAGAGCACAATAGGACGCACATATCCGCGGAAAAACTGTGTATAGTATGAAAGTCGAAGCTATCCTAACCGTACCAATCATAACCTAGCACAACCGAACGTAACGTTACTCAACCTAAGGCGCCAAGACAGCTATTGCTCGCCTCCCCGGAGCCAAGCAGAATACGCTCGAGCAGAGTAGAATGCAGATATCCACAGAAAACTGTGTAAGGCACAAACGTCAGTGCTATCCTCTCCTGACGTAACCAACCGTGACATAGCCGAACGCAACGTAACTGTACTTAACTTGCCACAGCCACTATTGCTGGCCTCCCAGAGCCGAGCAGAGCGCACTAGAGGAGAGCAGTGCTCAGAAGTCCATAGAAACTCAGTGTGGAGCAGAAAAGTCATAGCTAACGAGACCCAAATCAAACTAACTTCTCTTAACCAAACGTAGCATAAGTGTACCTATCTTGCCGCGATCACAATTGCTGGCCAACCCAGGCGAAGCAGAATAAGATAGAGCAGAGTAGAGCGCAGAAGTATACCGAAAAACAATGTATGGCACGAAAGCGGCAGATACACTGTAATAACGTATACAATCGCAAAGTAACCGAACGTAACATAGCTCAACATAATCAGACGAGACCTCTATTGCTGCAATCCCCAGAGCCAAGCAGAAGATACTAGATGAGAGTAGAGCGCAGAAAACCATAGATTCGCAGTGTACAGCACAATAGTCAAAGCTACCGTATCCTAACCTAGCCAAACACAACATAACCGAGCTTAAGCGACGACAACCTAACGTGACGTCGACATTATTACTGGCCTCCCAAGAGCAAAGCAGTAAATATTAGAGCACAGTCGTGCGCAGAAGTCCATCGCATTGCATTGCATAGCGCAGAAGCCGAACCTATCCTATCCCAATCTATCCAAACGTAACGTAACCAAGCGTAAGCTAACTCGACCAAACTACCGGCGACCACTACTGCTGGCCTACACATAGGCGAGAAGAACATAGTAGAGGAGAGTAGTATTCAAAAGTCCATAGAAGCGCCGTGTATAGCAGAAAGTCAAAGCCGTCCATACCTAACCGAAGCAAACATAACCCAACTAAGCATAGCATTGCTCTGCATAACGTGCCGCGACCGCTATTGCTGGCCTCGCCGGGGACAAGCAGAGTAACGTAGAGCACAGTGGCGCGCAGAAAGCCAACGAATATCAGTGTATGTTACGAAAGTAGAAGATATCCTGACAAAACCTGACAAAACCCAACCTAACTTAACGTAGGTTGTCACATCATAAGGAGCCGAGAACACAATTGCTGGCTATCCCAGGTCCAAGCAGAACACACTAGCGCAAAGTATAGTGCAGAAATGCTCCTAATAGCAGTGTGTAGCAAACAAGCCGAAGCTAGCCTTTCCTAACATAGGATAGGGTGGCCAGCAGTTGTTACGCTTGGTTAGGTAAACTTAACTTAGGTTCGGATAAGATACCTATGACTTTCTGCTATACACTGCTAGTCTATGGATTCCAGTGCTCTGCTCTTCTGTAATATGTTATGCATGGCTCTGGGGTCGCCAGCACTAGAGGTCGCGGCACGTTACATTGAGTTATGTTACATACAGAAGTTTCACGTTTGTTAGTGTTAGACATGTGTAGCTTTGACCATTCCGCTATAGACTGCTATTCGGTGAATTTCTTCCGGTCGTCCGGGGGGACGGAAATTGTGGACGCTCCACGCATAGATGAGCTATGTTACGGTCGGCTATGTTAGGTTAGATTGGCTTAGGTTAGGGTAACTTTCTGCTGTACAATTGTATGCTATGGATTTCTGGGCTATTTTCTACCCTTCTTGGCTCCGGGTAGGCCGTCAGTGGTGGTCGCGGTTCGCTAGGTTGTGTTATGTTACGTTTGACTACGTTAGGTTAGTGTGTTCGCTAAGGATAGCTTTCGCCTTTGTATCATACGCGGCATTTCAGTCGGTACATGCGTTCTACGTTGCTACAGCATATTCTGCTTCGCTCTGAGGAGGCCATAAACAGTTGACTCGTCACGTTATTCCGTGTTTGGTTACGGTTGGTTAGGTTAGGTTAGCTTGGTTTTGGTTAGGGTAGGTTTGACTTTTGACCTATACACTGCTGTCCCAAGGATGTCTATGACCTGTAGGCCAGAAATACTGAACGCGGCACGTTGGGTTCAGTCAGGTTACGTTAGGTTAGGTTATGTTAGGTTGTGTTAGGTTAGGATAGCTTTGGCTTTTGCGCTACACACTGCTGTTCTATGGATTTGTGCGCCCGAATGTGCTCTATCATATTCCTCATGTCTGTGTGGACGCCAGCAGTAATGATCTCGGTACGTTAGATTGAGCTATGTTACGTTTGGTTTGGTTGAGTTAGTTTGGGTTAGGTTGGGGTAACTTGGACATTTATGCTGTTCACAGATATTCTATGGATATCTGCGCTCTGCTCTCCTCTAATATTTTCTGCTTGTCTCTGTGGAGGTCAGCAATATTGTCAGTGTCACGGTAGGTTGTGTAAGATTTCATTCGGACGGGCCAAGTTTTGTTGGGTTAGGTTACGATTTCTGCGTCATTTGTGCTACACATTGCAGTTCTATGGATTTCTCCGCTATACTAGGCTCTTTCATATTCTGCCTGCCTCTGAGGACGTCAGCAATAAATGTCGCAGCACATTGTGCTGAGATATGTAACTTTCGGTTGTGTTAGGGTTGAATAGGCTTGGTTAGGGTAGCTTTCACCTGTGTGCTGTACGCTGCTTTTAGGTTGATTTCTACGATCTACATTGTACTGGTATACACTGCTTGGCTCTGGGCGGGCCTGCAATAATGGTCTCGGTACGTCAGGTTGAGATATGTTACGCTTGGTTCCGTTACGTTTGGTTAGCTTAGGAGAGAATAACTTTGCCCTTTCTGCTATACACTGCTATATGGTGGATTTCTGCGATCTACTGTGCCCTTGTACTTCCGGCTTGGCTCTGGGGATTGCAGAAATAGTGGTCTCGGCTGGTTGGGTTGAGTTAGGTTACGTTCGGTTTCGTTACGTTTGATTCCGTTACGTTTGGTTTCGTTTCGTTTGGTTAGGTTAGGATGGGATACCTTTGACTTTTATCCTATACACCGTTACTCGGTTGATTTCTGCGCTCCACTGTGCTCTATTATGCTCTGCTTGGCACAGGAGAGGCCAGCAGTAGTGTTCTCGGCGCGAAAGGTTTGGTTGTGTTACGTTTGGTTACGTTACGTTTGGCCATGTTATGATAGGATACCCTTGACTTTCGTACCATACACTCTTGTTCGTTGGATTCCTGAGCTCTTCATTGCTCTACTATACGCTGCTCGAACCTTGGGATGCCAGCAATAGCGGTCGTGGCACGATACGTCGTGTTAGGTTACGTATTGTTAGGGTGGCTCCGACTTTCGTGTTATGCACTGCTATTCGGTGGATTTCTGCGCTCTACTGTCCTGAATGTTTTCTGCTTTTCATTTGAGAGGCCAGCAATAGTGTTCTCGGCATGCCAGGATGGGTCGGTTACGTTTAGTCAGATTAGGAATGTGTAGCATTGACTTTTGTGCTATACGCCGCTATTCGGCGGATTTCTGCTCTCTACTGTGCTCTAATATTTTCTCCTATTCTCTGGGCAGGGCAGCAATATTAGTCGCGGCACGCGTGCTTCGGATCGGCTACGTTTGGTTAGCTCAGGTTACGTTAATTGCGGTAAGGATTGCACTGACCTCCGTCTAAAGCTCTGTCGTTCCGTAGATTTCTGCATTCTCCTTTGCTCTACTATATCCTGCTTGGCCCTGGGGATGCCAGCAACGGTG
>NW_016908568.1:520828-524216 GCF_001483705.2 Eufriesea mexicana | reverse complement strand
CGGTTAAATTTTTAAAAACAGATATACAATCCATTGAAATATTATAAAATGATACTTATTACTCTACCCTTAGTGGCAGGCTCTTGCATATAAATATTACTTGTCTTGTGTTCGTAAGTCTCCTATAATGGAAAAAATCCTTCGTCAATAATATTTCATATTAAATCTTTAGTTATTTATAAATCAGTCAACCAAATGGTTCTTTTCTCGAATAATCATACCTTTTACCTCCTTTTGACATTGGCTTTATTGGCCCGGTGAAGTCCATGATGTGCCACAGCACCATTATAATTGCTTCTTTTATAGTTTCCAAGTCCTTATAGATATTATTAGACATTTTTGCCTTAATGCAACATTTACGCTCTATATTCAATTCAACTTTACCTTTCATAACTATTATCAATTGTTCATTCTCCATCTCTTCAATGATCCTCATATTTCCATGTCGATGCCACACATTTTTCTCTCTTGATACATATGCTGCCTCTTTTCTGTTTCTTTATTCTGCATCATGCGTTTCCTCTTGTCACTTCTTTTATTCAAACTTAACACATTAGCGATGATCATTGACTTTGACCACTGATATTAATATTCATTTATATCAGGAACACAACATACCTTTCAATCTCACTGTATTCTCCATATCTTGTTATAAGAGGTCATCACCTAAATTAATTGTATTCCTTTTTGTCTGCCTAAACCATCTCCATTTTCTGAATTTTCAATTGACCATCAAAGATTTCTATCTTGTATGTCATATGGTTAACCGACCTAGAATGCAATAGACATAACATACTTTACATATTTGTATTGCCGCTTCAATTTTTTCTCGCTATAAAGTATAATTCTTGGTATCTACGCTGATGATATTCCATGAGTCCAATATTTTTCTATTGTTGCACGTGCCTGTTTATTTCAACAGAATATTGTCTTTTCTAACTTACACTGTTTAATTATAACTAAAGGTTATGTTAATACAAATACATTCTTTTCGTAATGCAGGCACACCTGCATGGACACAACAATGCTTCCGGCGTTTATTTGTAATTTTTTCTCATTTCCCAAGCACTCTCCTGTTCACTTGGAGAAAAATTAACAAATCGCTCAATTTCTGTGTTTAATTTATGAAATTTTATAATTGCGTTGTAAAGGCATACCCTTGCAGATTTCTCGTCTGCCAGGTAAACAAGTGAATGCTGACTGTCTAATTAAAACCAAATGTTTCGGCTGAACGTATTAAAGAATATGGAAAACTTTATGGGGTTCTCGAGTGAATTGAAACAAGGGACGAAAATGTGGATTACATACATACATTATAAGAATATATTAAATAATATTTCTATTACTTAATATTAATATAAAGTAATTAAATAATATTTCTTGAAAGGTATTTGTAAAGTTTAAATAATTTTAGCAAAAATTAAACTGAATATACAATAAACGTATCCGTATTTTCATTGTTTACAATAATCTTTTTTGTAACATTCATTTCGACATCAATTCATCAATGGGGTACTTCTTACAAGAAAGAAAGTTTTAACGATTCGATCGAATTGTGAAGATAAGATTCTTAAGATTTCATATTATTCGTAATTTCAATGTTCTAGTCGTATTCGTATCCATATGTTATTATTTACTGATTGCAGAATACATTCCGTATAAGTTATTTAAAATTTTGATGTAAACACTACTAATAATAAGGTTATTTACGTTTAATAAAACGTAAACAAACATGTGTAAACAATATATTTAATACGCCATGCTATTTCTCATCCGGGCGTTAAACTATTAAAGCATTATATTCGTACATAATTATCAATAAATCTCGTTGGTGGAGCAGTCTCATATATATCTGCTTATTTACAAAACGAACCCTCCCAACTGCGCCAGCAGTTCTTTTATATAAGTAGAATGAGACGTTGTGTACTTAGTAGTTCGAAACAGTTCAGTACTAACGTAACACGGAGAATTAGTCCATTATTATTATTTACATAGTGGAAATAATCGTGAAAAATATATTTCATCATAAACGATTAAAGAGAAGTGTTCCCAATTTTTCGTAGTGCAATCGAAATTTTCTACAGAAAATTTCTATCGTGAATTTTTCACTAAATCGATACTCAGTGCAAAAAGTGCAATTGTTCTCTTTTTATGCCTATATTCTCTTCAATCCTACAACGAAAAGAATAAAAGATGACGCGACATACCAACATGAAATATTATCAAAAGTTTATCCTTTTATCGAGGTACATCTACGAAATGTTAAATTACCTTCATTACTCTATCTCACTTTTCATAAAATGTAATTATGTTTTTGTTGTACATTCGTTCGTTTCGAAATTATCGTTATTATTTTCCCTTATAAACGTATCGTATTATTCTGTGCAAAATTCTATATGAGACTTAAAAGTAATTGTTTTACTAACTGCTGCACTAATTCTTTCATTAGTTTTAATCATATTGTATATTTTATGTTGTATATTTAGAAGCGTGCGAGTACGTTAAATATAAAACATTACGTATTCGTATTCATGTATATAGACATTTAATATATAAATGTGCTTAAAGAAACATTAGGCTTACATGCAAATTCATAATAGTCACGTTTGTCCAACAAATTCTTTCTTCTGTAAAAATTCCATGCTAAACAAAATAATTACTAAATTGTGTTGCAAAATAGTTTTCCGTATATATAACAATTTATTTTCGAGTTTCATCAACTATTGTTCATAATTCTTCAAATAATCGTACCTAACTTAATAATGCAGTGATTGAAAGGAATTTATTTATTTTAATCATATATACATTATAAGTAGAAATCTTATAGATTATTCATATTACATTAGTTTACTGTATAAAATAAATACGGTACAAAAATTTCTAAATTGAGAAATAAAAGTAACATTACTCTGATATTCTGACAAACATCATAAAATATAAAATATGTACTTTACATTTACAGGAAATTGACAGAGAGTATTACGGGTAAAGGTTATAGTGAAAGTGTTAATAGAAGTAAATTATTTAATCGTATAAATGCTTTGTGGAAAATAAAAATGCCTATGCAAAATCATCCAAAAATTTTAACCCAATTGAAAAATTATTTATATAAATCTGGTTACGATAAAAACTTACAATTTATTTTCTCGAAATATTGGTTAGATTTCCTACAGAAAGTAACGTATTCACAAATAAATACGTTAAAAAAGTTACAAATTGAATTTTCTAAAAATGCTAATGATAGCCAAACGTTAAATGAAGAAAGGTGCAATAATAATAATAATATTAATAATAATAATAATAATAATAATAATAATAATAATGAGAAAACAGAAAAAGAGCATATAGTGTTGGAAACCAAAGAGAAAGCAACATTAACTACCAATAC
>NW_016908568.1:478930-520629 GCF_001483705.2 Eufriesea mexicana | reverse complement strand
TAGCCAAACGTTAAATGAAGAAACGTGCAATAATAATAATAATATTAATAATAATAATAATAATAATAATAATAATAATAATAATGAGAAAACAGAAAAAGAGCATATAGTGTTGGAAACCAAAGAGAAAGCAACATTAACTACCAATACCATTAATTGTAAAAGCGTAAGTCAAGAACTTTAAATATGTGACACATTATGATTCTTAAAAGTGTAACTTTTCATTTACATGTAATAAATTTTATAGCAAATTCAAGAAGATACTACAAATGAAAGGAAATTTCAAAATAAACCAGGAACTCAGTCTATTTCTAAATTTCTTGGTGCACTAATATTTAATTCTGTTAAAAGTAAAACAGCCAGATTAGTTGTGCCGCCGAAATGGAAAATGAATGTTTACAATAATATATCAAAGCACAGCATTAAATCTAGAACACGTCATGTTTTAAATGCTATTATAACTGCTGAATCAAATGCTTCACGTTTGAGAAGGATCGAGGATTTGCTGGTACATATTGATCAGTATTCAGAAGCCAGGCATTATGCAATTAAAGAGGGAGCAATTAGTTTATTGCTCAAAACTCGACAGAAAGTTACAGATGAACAAATAAAAGGTATATGAGGATATTGTGATAGTGAAAGATATTGTCTTGTTAAATATATAAATATGTTTAACATTTTTAATGTTTTTAATATTTATGTAAAAATTTTACAGCATCTATCAGAGAAGCGTTAGCTGTATTGGGTTATACTGATCCGTTACCTGGCAAAGGCATTAGAATCCTTTCTATCGATGGGGGAGGTATACGTGGTGTATTAGTAATAGAAATGTTGAGAAAGCTTGAGCAGTTGACAGGAAAAAAAACTCATGAAATGTTTGATTATATATGTGGCGTGAGTACAGGAGCTATTCTTGCTGCTACTCTAGGTATGTATATAATACATATGTCTTTTCTTTTATGTTTTGCGTACAATTCTTCTGAAGGGCACTTTCAAAGATATGAAAAGCAATTTTCATTGTAATACTTATTAATTTCATATTTAATTTCGTCAAAGAGAAAATGAAATGGAAAGGGAAAAGAATGGAAAAACAAAGATGCTTTGTTTTGTATTTCTTGTTTTGAAATAATGTATTTACATGCTTCCGGTATAAGTTATGTTTTATTAATTTATCTTTGCAAATTAATATAACTTCCATATTATACATATAATAATAATTGTAAAGATAATATAATGATAGTTAAGTTTATAATTAAAATTTAACACTGCTTACACTTTCATATTTTACATGTATATTTTTCAACAATAAAGTTGTTTGCAGGTGGACATAAACGAAGAACACTAGATGAGATATTTGAATTGTACAAAGAACTAAGTGCTAAAGTATTCACTCAAAATGCTATAAAGGGGACAAGTAACTTAGTATGGAGCCACGGATATTATGATACAGCACTCTGGGAAAAATTACTGCAAGAGTATTTAGGAGATAAAGCTCTTATAAAAACAGTTCATGACCCAATGGCTCCAAAAGTATGTATTATTGTCTGTTTGCAATATAAAAATTTTGCATTATTTTCTTACAGATATTAATAAAAGATGTTTCAACATTAAGAGTTAAAGAAATTACTGTTTAGTTTTCAGCAATATCCGCTGTAGTAAACCACAAACGCGTGATGGCTTATGTATTTCGAAATTATACTCTACCTCATAGAGCCGAAAGTCTATATATAGGATCTCATAATCACAAATTATGGGAAGCTATTAGAGCATCTGCGGCAGCACCTAGTTATTTTGAAGAATTTAAATGCGGTGAATATCTTCATCAAGATGGAGGTACGCACCAACATATTTGATAAACAAAAAATATTTTGGCGCCATATGAAAAAGATTAATATAAAATTGCTTAAATATTTGCTTTTAATTGTTTTTCAAAAGTATTTCAATTTTACCACAGGTATATTGGTAAATAATCCATGTGCAATTGGATTACACGAAGCCAAACAATTGTGGCCAAATAATCCAATTCAATGTGTGATTTCGTTTGGAACTGGACGAACACCGAACCAAATCTGTAAAAACAGCGATAATTTAGCGGAAATAGCGATTTTGAGTTGGAAGGAAAAGTTTTACAAAATTTTAGACAGTGCAACAGATACGGAAGGTACTAATTTATAAAATAATTCCGAAAATATTTAGAGTACATTAAATATATACTTAAATGCTAATAATAATATACTGTGCCAGCTGTACACGCTATGTTGAACGACCTTCTACCCGAACATGTTTACTTTCGTTTCAATCCATATTTAACGGAGATGTTATCAATGGTAGAAGTTCGTCCTGAGAAGATCAATCAATTAGAACAAGATGCGAGAATGTATATACGTAGAAACGAGGAGAAATTTCAGAGAGCTGCTGAAGTTTTATTGCAAAAGAGAAAAATCCAACAACAAATTATGGATTGGATTACATTACATAGAAAGATGTCAGGTTTATAAATTATCCTATTTCGCAAATTAATAGGCATTCCATAATTTAAAAGATATATGTAGGAATTACATGGACATAGGATTATTAAGTACAAGTTTTAGATTAGACATACACGTGTACGGGGTGCGGTTTGTTTCCGAGGAAATCGATTTTATTATGGATTTTCGATTTCGAAATCCATTAAATATGTGTGCACCTACATAACTTATCATAGTTGTATTGCACTACATTCTATTTGCTTAAAAACTAAGCATAGAATGAAAATTTCATATGGAATCACAAGTTATCCACTTTTATCATTTTCTTCGGTCGCATCCTGTATATTTTCGTGTCTGCTTTTTACACGGAAATGAACTATCGATTTTATATTTAATTCACTATGTGTCAATATGACGAAACAAATATATTATATGTAAATATTGTGTTTTGAACAATGTCTAGTGTAATGTAATAATTTATTTTTTATTATGTAAGTTTATACGTCATTATTGAATATGTACTCACTTGTTGTTCTGATCTCCATAGTAAATGTTCTCATATTCGCGTGTCCAAATGAAGGATATAATACATAAATCTTTTACAAGTTGATAAAGTAAATAATAAGTATGTAACATCAGTAAATAGAATGTATTAGGATTATTTGTTGTTATATTTAGCTTAATAGCACACAAAGAATTCGTCTTTTTTCTTTCTTTTTTTTTTCTTTTTCTTTTTTCATTTTCAGATTATCTTTTATATAGACGATGAAATATTACCTTTGAAATACAATACAGTATTTTAACATACATTTTACACCAAATAACTATGTACTTGTATAATTAATAAAGCTGTAAATATGATATGGAGATACAAATAATTATATCACTAGTCCTAATGCTAGTCTCTATTTCACATAATTTGTAAATATATTAATATCTTACTGATATTATGTATTAAATAAATGTATTCAACGTTATTTTGTATATCATTTAATCCATTTTTAATAAGTACATTTCATTACAACTAAAAATCATATATTGTTATTAAACAAATATTATTATGCAACAAATCAAAGGTAAAGAGTGAAAGAAGTACACAAAAGCGAAATTAAATTTGGCGCTACTGTCGTTCTCTATTACTGGGCTTCATTTCCCTTCGAATTTCCGCTTCCGAGAATTTGCAAAGTACTTACATAGGTAGAGGATTTCTTTACAATATTATTAAATATATCCAGATGATCCTTTAAGTAACCGGTACAATGAGATTATTGCATTATTTTGTAACATTAAGTGAAAGTATTCCCTATTAAGTTTTTATATTCTTATTTTCTTAATATATTATGGAATATATCTTGATAGATTCTTAACCTCAAATACTGTTTATGCTACTTTACGTTGTAACTGAATAAAATCATTATATTTTTTAGGTTGTTTAATAAGAAGGGAAAAAATGGCAAAGTCAAAAAATCATACAAATCATAATCAAAGTGAGTATAAGAGAAATATATATACAAATATGATCTTATTGCTTCTGAATATGTGAAAATGAGGTTATTTTCGTTCGATATCAGTGATGATATTCGGGGGGAAAAAAAGAAAGAAAAAGAAAAAAAGGATTTAATCAATATGAAATTAAATTAATTACGTTTCAAGGTGTAAGATATGCAATTGGTACGTTTTGTTTGGTTTCTAGATCGTAAAGCTCATCGTAATGGTATCAAAAAGCCAAAACGCTACAGGCACGAGTCCACGCTTGGGGTAAGATTTTAGCTATGTAACAATACTTTTCTATTTTTTTTATATGCTGTTATACAGCTACAAATGATACAAGGAACAGTAATACATTCTTTATTTAATATTAAATACTTCCTCCACAAAATTATACATATGATTAAAGTTTGTTATAAATTGGTTGTACTATATTTCTTGAATTGAACAAAATATATTTTTGCAGCTTTTATATGTGTAATTTTATTATTTTTTACATATTTTTTAGATGGATTTGAAATTCTTGAGAAACCAACGCTTTGCAAAGAAGCATAATTTAAAGCCTAAAGAACAATTAAAGAGAGCTGAGAAACGTAAAGCCCTTCGAGAAGCAAAAAAATAATTTTCTTGTTTATAAATGATTTTATTGTAATAAAAATTTAAAAAAAGAATTTGATTCGTGTTGATTTGATTTTGCCTTATAATATGCTAATTGATTTTATTTTACTAATTTTTGCATATAATAGTTTATATTTTTGCTACTGAAAATAATAATTTATTAAATTTTGCTCGATAAAATTATATTTGTATAATAAATATATTATATTTGTTTGTGATCATATTAATATTTCAAATTTCTAATAGAAAAGATTAAAATATAGGAAATGTGTTTATGTAACCTTACTATATAATATATATTTGTACTCAAATCGATACTTCAAATCACTTATCATCTTCGTTTATCATATAAAACCATTGCTAGAACAGAGTCAATATTATATTCAAATATAATTGAAAGGATAAATAAAGGAATACTAAAGGATAAATATGTAGAAATATTTCAGAAATATGAATATAATTTAATTTCTAAGTAATTTTGTTTAACATATTTAATGAAATAAATATTTTGAGTTTCATCAATCTCTAAGGATAAATTACTATTAATGTAAAGTAAGAAATTATAGCAATCTTCGAAAATTAGTGGTGAAGTGATCAATTATACAATCTTTTGATATTTGAATGACGCTTAAATGTTACAGCATAAAGTCAATATGGCGACTGATCACGTTATCGATAATTGTGCAATAAATTTAAAAATATCATTTAAACCTCGAACTATTCTATTATTCAGCGGCAAAAGAAAATCTGGAAAGGATTATATTACAAATACTTTGCAAGAAAGGTAATAAAGTCCTGTAAATAATAATATAATGTCAACGATAGTTACAGACATGATATTGTTGGTAATAGCATCAAAATAATTAGCGATATATTTTGGAATAGAATCGGATTTGATAACAGCGTCATTATAAAATTGTCGGGGCCAATTAAATTTCATTGGGCTAAATCTCTTGGTCTGGATATTGAACAACTTCTGGGAGATGGAAGATATAAGGAAAACTACCGTTTTGAAATGGCAAAATGGGGAGAAAACATAAGAAACAAAGATTACGGGTACTTTTGTCGTGCTGCTTTAGACATGTATAATGGTAGTAAATTATCTTATACTAAAAATAAAAAATTCTATCCATAGCATGTTATGCACTAGTTTATTTTAGCATATAGCAAACCAATATGGATTGTCAGTGATGTACGAAGAAAAACTGATATAAAATGGTTTATGCAAAATTTTGAAGATGCATGTAAAACGATTCGTGTTGAATCGGACGTTGTAATTAGACAGAAACGTGGTTGGATATTTGTTTCAGGTATGTAAAAGAAAAAATTACTTGTTAAACTATAATAGTAATAAAAATTACAGAACTCATTAATTCAGGCCTGTTCACAAAAAACTCTCCCCCTCCCCCTCCTCCTCAGCTCCCGCATGCATGTACACACACGCGACACACATCACATAAAATACGCAGAGTTTAGCTACCGCCAACGACGTCAAGTGTAAGGAGGCAGTCATAGGTTAGGAAAAAACTAACAAACACCACTCTAACCACCATACACCGACAATGCAGACACGTATTTCCTAAAAAACACATAAAAACTGTCCGTGCAGTGAGATAAGAGAGATGAAATGGGAGAAGCTTTCTAAGCTTCCGAATTTAGTTTCTGTAGGCCTGTATTAATTTAACGGATATTCTAGTATTTATTTACATCTTTTATTATTTGCACATTTACATTATTAATTATAAGATATGTTTCATAGGTATTGATGATTCAGAAACAGAATGCGACCTAGATGATGTAAATACATGGGACTTGAAAGTGACGAATAATAGTGACAGCATAGAATCTGTATTACAACAGATACTACAATTAATTAATTAGTAAAGAATAAATTTATTCATTTAAAATAAAATTTATTGTCATTAATTATTTATGACTATTTAATAATATTAAATTAATGTCATGTAATTTTCCGTGTAATTATATCGTGCTTATTAATTTAATTTTCTACTTATTTAACAATTGATTATTAGAATATAATGGTTAAGTAAGAATTTAATATTGTCAAATTAAATTTTCAATATGTTCTCAAAATGTTTTTTAATTTTAACGAATTTGAGATAGTTTAAATATAGGAGTAAAATAATATAGAAATATAATCATATAATGGTACATGATATATTTATAACTTGATAGCTTTTAAAATCGTAGAGGCATTTGTGAAAAATTGATATTATCGGTCTTAATTTAGATATCAATTTTAATTAGTTTAGTTATTAATTTTCGTTGGTTAAAATAAAAGATGTTAGTGTTGCGACCATAAAATATTTTAACGAGAAGCTGTTTCTTTTGCCCTAAACAAAACAAACGTATTTTCAACACAGATAGACTATCAGCAGGATTCTGGTCAATGCATCCTTAATCCATGTAGACCAGCCATTTTAGAATTTGTCTTTAGAAGTACCGTTTGAGTGTTTAGCATAGATTGTAACTTCCGGTATTAAAATATCTTTCAACTGCTTAACAAACAAGGATTTTTTCACAACTTTTAGGTTCATCGTGTTTGATAATTGAGCTAAATGTAAATTCTATATTTGTCATAATAAATCACAGAAAGTATAAGAAACACTGATCTTTTTCGAAATATTACAGTTTTTGAGGTATGTATACATATATTTTAAAACACGTGAGATAAAGCCTCACAAGATGTGTTTATACCTTGTTTATGAATTTCTACATGATTAATGGCAATGATAATGATTAAATGGCATAAATTAATTAAAAAGATAGATTCGAATGGCGCAAGTTGATTTGAATAGTTGAAGGTAAACATTTGATTTGTGATTTTGAAATGATGATTGCGCGTATATTTTGTGACTATAAAGTTCTGTTATAGAGGGAAAAATATCATAGTTATTTTATCAATTTTTGAAATAATGGACCATTCGTTACCGGCTGATATTCTCGATGACTTAAGCAGGTTAGCTTTTGGCTATAATTTTTAGAAAATACTCTTTCATATTATTATTTAACCTTGTTTATTTTGCTCTGTTTTTAGTCGATTTATTATAAATGTACCCGAAGAAGAAAGAAAAGATTTAATACGAATATGTTTTCAAATCGAACTTGCACACTGGTTTTATTTAGATTTTTACTGTACAGTTGAAAATCCAAAATTGAAACCGTGCAGTATGAGAGAATTTGCAACGCAAATCTTTTATCATATACCATTTCTAACACCTCATGTAATTAACATAGATCATATTCTTGAACAGTGGCGGGACTATAAGCAAAATGTTCCAACCTATGGAGCAATTGTATTAAATGAAGATTTAACTAAAGTGTTACTTGTTCAAAGTTATTGTGCAAGTAGTTGGAGTTTTCCTAAAGGCAAAGTTAATAAAGATGAAAATCCAGTCCGTTGTGCTGTTCGAGAAGTTTTAGAAGAAACTGGTTTTGATATTTCAAATCTGATAGATGAAAATGAATATATTGAATCTGTAATAAATGAGCAATTAATAAGATTATACATAATATGCGGTGTACAAAAAGATACAAAGTTTCAGCCAAGAACAAGGAAAGAAATAAAAAATGTAGGATGGTTCTCCTTAGCCAATTTACCAAACAATAAGAAAGATATGATAAAAGGAAAAACTGGACTTGGTTCAAATACATTTTTCAGGGTTATTCCTTTTGCAAGGTAATAAATTACTTCAGAAGTTATAAAAGAAAAAAAGACTATCTTGATGTTACGATGTGCACGTTGTTATTTATTAAATACAATTAAATACCGGTATTTATGCATGTCATATAATTGATTAAGTACATAATGTGTATCTAAAAAGGTAAATAATTTGTGCATTATAAAATGTAAACATATATATAAGAAGTAAAGATTAAAATTAGAGAAGAAACTGTTATAACATTAAATGTGCTTTAAAAGTTCAATTTTTCTGTAACGTTTTTCAAATAGGAGAATGAGACGTTGGATACAAGAAAAATATTTGCGCGAAAAAAATACAAATTCAATACGAAGACATAGACACAGATCTCTAGGTGATGTTGAAACTGTTTCAAAGAACAAACGGCAGCTGTTTCCACCCTCTGTTCAAGTAAGTATATTATTTATTACTTAATTATGCATTTTGACTAATATTGTTAATAATAGATTTAACGTAAATCTGTAAACTGTTATTTCCAGAGCGATATCCTCAGTTTTAAAGATGTTCGAAATTTTCGGCAATCGAATACTTCACCGACGAGGAACCAACGTGACATACATGATAGTAAAATTGTACCCAAAGTGATTAAACATAACTTATTTGGAGATCAAAATGAAGATGTAACATTAGATATACTTGCTAAACAATTAACGGACAGTTTGCAGGGTCAACAACAATCATGTTCGTTTTTAATGGATCCAGCTATTCAATGTGTAAAGTGCAATGAATTTAGCTACAAGGCTCAAGTTTTCGCTATAGGAATGAAAGGTTTAACGTTTAAGATTATAATTAAGATTTGTTGAACAAGTCGACAAAATTAAGAGTTTATTTAATATAATCAAAATTATGTTTATTTTTAGATGAAGCATCTCAAGAATTTCCGAATACAGAATTTCCAGATGGGAATATAAAATCCTTGTTATTTGGAAAAGCAGCAAATAAGCTGCAAATAGATTTAAAAACTATATCTTCTCCACTTACGGTGATGACTCGTAATGCATTGGATTTCTCTCCAATAGGTAATGTCGAAGGTCAAAAGTGTACTATGGAATTTTATTCAATGGTATGGGCAAATTTTAAATTCGACGAACAAGCAATACTTGATTGCTTATAAAGTTATTTGAAAATAATTTTAGAAGATATAGAGTCATATTCTTACAATATTTATACAAGCTTAAATGAGTGTTTGTGTACAGATAGTTACAATTAAACGTGACTTTAAATATTTGTATTCTTAACAAATGTGATCTCCGGCGAATTGTATTTGATTTCTGAACGATTTTATTAGATAATATATAATCTAATATAATATATCTACTTGATTAATCTGTAATCTGCAGTGAAATGTTTAAAAAATTTTCTGTCTTCTATTTCTTTTCTTTCTTTGTTATGTAACGAATATATACAATAGCGAAGTAGATTTTATAATCATAGAAAATAACAAGAACACATTAGAGAAAAGCACAACATAATTACATATGTAATCGTATTAAGAGGCATTTAAAGTACAAAATGATAATCAAATAAAGAATAGAGAATAAATTAAATTTTTTTTCCATTTTATAAAGTACGTGTATATAGAAACGTTGAACGTTTATGGATATTTCTCTTAAATCTAAAAATTATTTTCATATAAATAAAATAAAATCTTTTTTCTAAATGAAAATATGTACATCATATTTTTTTAAAAGATGCAATTAGAGCTAAGAGAAGTATCATAACGGGAATAACAAAATACATTATTTTTTTAAAAAATACAGTGCCTGTACCTCGTACACTTCTTATAATTTCATTATTTAACGCGAACACTGTCTTACTTTCCTCGATGAGTTTATTTTTTGTATCTTCGTCCAATGTCTCGGCAATATTATTCATAGTATCGCGTACATATTGCTTAAGTTCAAAAATATTGCTGGTTCCGAAGTTTGTAATATTATTGCCATTCATTTGACATGCTTGAAACGGCCAAATTTTTTGCATAAGTTGCCTCTTTTTACGTAAAATAATTCCACCACTTAGAAGGCCCATATACAAATGATAAATATATGCTATCAGCAAAATGGGATCCGTATCTTCAATTTTTTTTAAATGAATCAAATATCTAGTAACACTATCCCTGGAAATTGTAAGAATATTCAATATAAATAAAGTTTTAAGATCAAATTTTATTTTATATGGTTAATACGGTATGTATGGTTCATGCATGTCGGTGAGTACTTTGAGCGCGGTTGACAGTCATGGAACATGGGCGAACGCAAACGCTCGCGTATATTTGTTAAATAAGTCGAATAGATGTCGAGTATGAATGCTTTTTAATCATTTTCAAATGTTTGCGAACGCTTGTGAACATTTTATTAGATCGATGAAACTCAGATTTTAAGTATTTTTAAACGTGTAATTTTATTAATAATAAAAATCTTGATACCTTCATTATATAATATAATTCATTATACGTATTCTTCATCGTCGTCTATACTATATACTATATATATATATATATATATGTAACACATACAAATAGTGTACAAAAATAATTACCTAGGACTATAACTTTTTATCCATTCTTTTCCTAAATAAAATTCGAGATCACTTTCAAACGCTTCGGTACGACGAAGTTGATCGTGTAAAAATAATCCTATTTCTGTATGTTTCCATCTAATCATAGCAAACTCCAAATATTGGAAAATTTCATAGAAAACCAAGAGACCGTCGGCCCATACAGAATTATCGAGAAATCCTGTTTAAAATCAATGATTTTTAGCGTTCCAATCGGATATTGTTTATGGTCTCTTATGCTTTATTTATATATTTGATTAAACAATAGACTTTTACAGTGGATATTCGTTACGTATTAGGTGATATAAGACATAAATATTACGATAATAACATATTACAACATAAAGAATAAAAAGTTTTAGTTGAACGTTATATTTAAATATGACATCTTTCTTAACCTATACATTGTATTATAGTAACATTACGAATAAATGACAATTGAAAATTGATTGAAACGTTTATTTAATAAATCATGTCTTACCAAATGCTAATTTTGCATTCACTAATGTGTCACTAATTGTATGAATTTCCTTTGTCGCTTGTCGCATTTTTTTACAAAAAGTATCGTTACCTTTATTCGTCATTTTCTCGAGATTTATATGATTCTGTAGATACACAAAAATTTAAAACACGATTAAGAAAATCTAGCCTACCATTTTGTTTTTTAATCCTTTTATGTTTATAATAATTTATGATTATAATTGTTAAATACGTAAAAGCACCATTGCAAATTTGACATTGACTAAACAATGTATAACCAGTACACGACTTCGTGTTCCGGAATAGCATACAACTAGCTGTGGGGGGGGGGGGGGGGGGGGGAGAAGAAGAAGAAGAGAAAGAAGAGAAAGAGAAAAAGAGGAAAATCATTAAACTAGGCAGTAACGTGCTAAATAAATAAGGTATGTGAAAAAGCTGACAAAACATCATTGATACCAATGAAAAATTGTATGACTTTTACTTTACATATTCAACGTTATAAACATTTGAAATAAACACCATACGCATTCGATCAAAGAATTTCACGAAACAAAAGAAAAGGATTTTTACAAGAATGGAAAGTCTTTTAATAGTTTTGCAATATGAAATTTATTTAATTATTAGCAGTGTATGAAAAGATTTAAAATTCACGAAATAGACGTAGAATGTAATCAATTTTTCCATAATTAATGTAGTTTATATGTAGTTGTCTCATTTCATTTTTAACTCTTTTTAACTCTTATTATGAGAAACGTTATTACGTTATTATTGTAAATATATAACAAGTTCCCGTTAGATTATATGTATATGAAACAAATGCTATATTAATATATTTATACAATACGTTTAATAACTTATAAATTACACAGTTTTATATTTATAGATTTTAGTATGGTGAAGAGGAAAGGAATTATTGGAAGTAACAAATAATCGTAGGAAGAAGAGGACGAAGAAACGAAAGGACAGCTTTCCTAGATGTAATCATTTATGTTTAGCTTAAAGAGAATTAATTTGATAAGCAGCGGATAAGACACTTTATAAGGACAAACCGTACTATTTGCCGTGGTTGGCAGTTCTTTCTGCAGATACGTGGATTTTCTATGGCACTGGTATACATACAGTCTGTGTATATTGTAAGTGGCTGCGGTATTCGGCTAGTCAGATCGATGAGACGCCGTCGTCGTGGCGCCTCGTGAACGCCCAACCCTGCCGTCTTTGCTAAACTTGCGCTTTTGGGCCCATTCGCGCTTTAAAAAATCGTTTTTTACCCTATTTCTATAATATTAAGAGATTGGTAAGTGATAACGATTATAAATCGTAAAATGTACGTGTAACATTTTCAACAATGGGACTGAAGGCCAGTTAAACGACTAATTTTCCTCATAAAAATATAATTATAATTTTATCGAGGAAGAAACGAAGCTTTGTAACTTCTTAATGGATTGTAAGTTGGTACTTATATTTGATTTAAGTCGCACACAAGATGTAGGCGGTTAAAAGAGAATCTATTAATGTTCGTTATGCAGAGGATAGAAGAGGTAGATGACGTGCTTTATCGCAGTAGAAAAATTTGAAATCTTTAGAAGGAGGGCAGAGACGTCGTAGTTGCTGTGAAAGTATCGCGTCACTGATTGTAGTGTATAAGACGCGAAGTGTGAAATTATTCGAACGATGTAATAATGATGCTGATGCAAATGCTATGATATTTAATAAGCACACGTACATACATGGGTACACGTGCATGCACGTATTACTGAACGGTTGCTGAACGAAGAAGCCTAGTGTGTTTCATTACGCTTGGCCAGATTTTTAGTCACGGACTCTTTAATTAGTATTTTAATTGCACTAGAACTGAGTAGAAATTTTAAGTACGCATTTGTACGGGACGATCTTAAAAATTGATGTTCTTTAACTTGTCGTTATTATCATTAAATTGTTTATTCTTTGAAATATTTCAGTTAAACATAAGCATACATTAATACTTTGTTGTTTTTTTTTTTCGATTTTTTTCTCGAACATCCGGCCCCTCCCTTTTCCTCTTAAGATTTTTTTGTATCATTGCCTTCGTTATACATATATAGATAGAATTGTTTAGATTTAGATTTATTTTATTATTTGATAGATTTGTTTAGAAAAGAAATGGCAACAAGCGTACAGAATGGAAAATTTTCAATTGATTTACACATATTCTGTTGTTAATGTATAGCATAGTGAAATAGACATAAATTAAACGATGTGCAGATTTCGTGTGTATCAGTACGTCATCTATGCCGTGGTCGTGATGTCTCGTGGTGTAAACGCGTCAAGCTACGTCACTATATGTAGGGATGTAGGATAAGTGCAGAACGTAAGGCGCATCGTCATTACGGCGAGGGACAGTATCCGACTTGAAGAGATGCTATATTTTGGTTTCTGATATTCTCAACACGGTTAGTAAGGGGTACCGCTCAATACTAGCGTCGCGCACTATGGCCAGCACTGTGAAACTTGTGACTCGTACCCCGATCATGTTTGAATTATATTTAGAATTAATATTGTAGGATTTGACAAGAATATAGGAAAACATTAGGAAAAGCGGAGATGATTAACAGAAAGAAGAAAAGATGAAGAATATTCGATTTCAGTTTTAAGATGCTAAATGATAAGACCACTATATTCAGTAGCAAATTACATAACTATTCTTATTTAATCGATTTATTTATATTATTTAATTGAGAAAATGATATCATATTGAAAGACTATATTTCAAAAATCATACGTGAAACGACATAAGAGATAGAAAAATAGAAAAATAGAAAAATGGAAAAATAAAAAAATTGGAAAAATAGAAAAAAAGGCAAGGCGAAATACATGTATATTTTTTAAGGAAGCTCGAAAGGAGAAAAATTTGGAACGATAGGATATGTCAACGAATATATCGAAATGACTTTGGTATAATTATATTTTTGAAAAAGTTGGGATGGAAATCTGCAATAGTATCAATAGGGTACGATAACTCATAGGTACAGGGCTGGAGATTGTGAGATGCAATGCGGCAATCGAAGACGGCCAACGAACGAATCGATATATCGACCGGGTGATCAACCGGCATTTTAATTGTACGATGTTGTTCCTTTCCAATCTTCATCGATTGAACAAATTTGATATTACCAAACAGAAATATCTAATTACTCGTAAGCTAATCAAGTTTTCTATGTTAATTAATAATAATTACGTATATTTCAATTATTCGGAAGTAGATAAATTATCAACGATTCGATAAGTGAATAAATGTAATTGAAAAAACGGCAAAAGTTGCATCTACAATTGTAATTGACATGTATACAAATTGAAAGTGGCTTCGTTATATAATTGCTAAATGTAATTATTCGTAAAACGTTTATTATTTCTTAAAACACACAAAATATATGTATGTCACATATATATGTGTATGTGTATGTGTACGTGTACGTGTACGTGTACGTGTATATAATGTTCAATGGCAAATAGTTATAAAATGGAAATTCAATATTGTTATTTGGAAATAAATGAACGAAAAGTTATTACATTTATTCAATACGTGATAAAGTGATGGACTTATTTTCGTCTTTGCGTCTTTTCATCGAATTTTCATCTTATTTATTTCATCGATTTGTAGAAAATGCAAATATGCGAGGAAAAAATGTATTTTAATTTCTGTTTTTCGTTTGGAGAAGTAACGGGTTTGACGGTACAAGGCAGATGATAATAAAGTAAAGTAGAATTATAGACACCGGTTCTCTCTGCAGTGCGACAAATGTATAGGACAATCATCAAGTATGACATAAAATATGTTTATTATGTTGTTATATACACTATTTACATACGCGGTGTGCTTGGGAAGAGTGCATCTGGTTGAATTTAAATAAAGTAGGAAAAATAAAAATATCATTTGAATGGTTCAAACGATAAAAAAAAAATATATATATGCATGTATGTCGTATGCGAGGAAATAGAATTACGTTTCACGCTTTTAAGAATTACGCATATATTTTTATCGTTTAGCGATATATAAAAACTATTAATTAATTATACATTAATCGTAACTTATGCTAGCAAACGTTTCAATGTGATATTTGCTATGTATACACATATATATATATGTACACATATATGTCACACCTATATATATATAGGTGTGAAAGGAGAAACGGTTCCTTAATTCCTTGCATTTTATGCCGGCCGGTGCAATGGCAGCAGACGTATCGCGTGCATCTTAGCTAGACATTATTTCACCTCGTAACATTTTCCCTCAAATAACCGCACCCGTACTGCAAAGTATGACCAATGTCGACCTCCAAGTCTCTTCTATGATACCGTTTTCCGTTTTCCCTAGTTTTCGGTGCAAGTCCTTTCCCTGGATACCGGCATTTTCCGACGTGGTGCCGGCCGGCTTGCCGGTCATGTCAGTCAGAACATACGCACGCAGCGATCGCACTGATACACGCGTATATACATGAAACTAAAGTGGTACGATGTCGTACTTCTGGATATCGAGTATATATATATATATATATATATATATATATATATATATATATATATAGTACGTGTACGATGCATGCATGCGTGCATGCATGTGTGTATGTATGTATGTATATAGTATAGTCCCCCGTTATAGCCTAAACGGGCCTACATTGCGACGTTTGCAATGCCGTGACGATGTTGTGTGCGTATACCGAATGACTAGACGTTACGGGCAGTCTGGACTGCGCGAACCGAAATAATCAAGCCAATGCGCATCGCTAGTGGGGATACTGGAACGATCCTCGGAGAGGGGGTGTCTTTGCACGGCAGCGACAAAGGGCATCGCAGTCTGTCAGAGAGCCGGCAGCCCGCAACGCGAGTGTTGCTGCCGAGTCAATTGGAGTTCGAATATCGTTGATTGAAACATAGGAAGAAGAGACATTCGTGAATCGTAGTAAAGGAACCCAGCACGACGGGATCGTTGTTACTCGTCTTGAGATATAAAAGGGACACATTTCGTCTTTGTTCCAATCTACGTTTAGTGCCGTCTGTGTCCAACGACAATTTTCCATCGCGCACCCTCTTTGCCACCGTATTACTCGCGAGCTACTGCTATACTCGGCCTCCTGTCGCTCTCCGTTTGCTCTCCTTTTACTGTCTCCTAGAATCTCCTCTCCTCTCTTCCTCTTTTTCTTTTTTTTTTTTTTTTTTTTTTTTTTTTTTTTTTTTAACGTACCATCGCATACGCAAAGAAAGAGAAGAAAGAAAAAGAAATAAGGAGACAATTTCGCGTTTACTACGAAGAGGCGGAGGCTGTTTTCGACATTTTCCTCACGGATAACTTACTCTCGTGAGCGCAGAAAACTGCGCTTACCGTGGAGAGGAAAGCATTACTGGATATACCACACGTATATCGAAAGAACGAGAAATTAAAACTGGATACAATCACGTCACGTAACAAGGTAAGAGGACAAAGTACTTTTTTTTCGAATGTTTCTGTGCTGTTTTCTGTGTAGACGTTAATGGGATGCGAAAGTAATAGAGGGTACTAAAATTTCACGGAAACTTTTTGATAACATTCTCCCGAACTGTGTATAGATTTTATCGGCCGGCTAGGCGGACTGCGGGAGGGGTTGTTACTAAGGGGTAGACCGCAGTGCCGATACTCACCTATAGGGTGACCGTTTGACACTTTCGCACCAATGTCGTGTAATAAAGTGTTACATTGCCCGGAGAATAGAAACGTGCGAGAAATTTGTTCCCTTTTATATTTCCGATGAAACGCATCGACGAGGATAATAATTAAAGATTTTTGAAATTTTGTAACACTATCGTATTGTCCGTTTAACAAGGACCAGTGATCGTCTATTCTGGGCTTGTTGTTGCGCACACTTCTTACCTTTAAAAAGAAAAAATGGGGAAAGAATAGAAAAAAGGGAAGAGGAAAATGAAAAGAGAAAGAAAAGAGAAAGAAAAGAGAAAGAAAAGAGAAAGAAAAGAGAGAAGTTTTTTTTTTTTTATAAAGATTCGTGGTTAAAGATAGGTGCCTAATGCCCTGTTTTGTAGTTAGCTAGCCCGAATTTGGATCAATGATCTAAGGTTGTACGGAGACGCCGGATCCTGCGCATTCGGCCATAGGACATAGCCCTACTGCTTTTCAGGGAAAGGGTCGGTCGTACAAATCCTGCGCAATACTTAACGCCAACGCTGTCCGCATGAAATCACGGTGTGACGACGCGGTGACCTCTTCGTAAAATCTCTTCGAAATTTTCTTGCTCCGGTAAGCTTTGAATTCTTTTAAATGTACAATTACGTTTACATTAAGATGAATGGTAATAGAATCGATGGTTTTTCGATTACCCTGTTTTACATGGAATTAACCATAATTGAGATTCTTCGTTAATATTGTAATATTTATTGGCATGTTATAATTGAACATTATAATTGAAGACGATAGTGAAAACGGCAGTGAAAAAATAAATGTACCATCGGTGTGGAGGAGTAATGTAAAGGGCAATGATTTAGATCCGATATAACATTTTTTAATACATACTTGTTTTTGATTTAACGAACGTTGCATTTATGTCATGCATACAACATGCAACGACGAGTATGCTAAATGCACGGTATAGCGCGTTGAGCCAATCGGATGATTTAATATGGGATGATGAACGTTGAAATTTTCTTGCTCGAGTATTATGAGATTTGAAATAAATATACTGGCTCCTATAGCATATTTACACGAAAGCAATAGAAAAGTAATACGAAAATAGCAGAATGTTGTTATGTAAATGTCGTTGAAATAGTTTTTGATGAAAGTATGCGATGTGATACGTGGAAACTAACTATTTGGCCCTTTCCTTTCTGTTTTAGCAATGAGTACCACGGATCCTACCGGCGAGGGCGGAGGGGGAGGGGTGACGACTACAATATCATCGACAAACATTGAACAAAATGTATCTCCAGTTACACCGGTGACCGGTAGTGCGGTGCCACCGAGCTCTCAACAGCAGCATCCACCACCGTCACCACTAAGTGGTTGTTACCTTCTTGTTGTGCTTCCAGAGCCTCATACTGCGCAGCATAAAGATCTTATCTTAAACCGTCTTGCGAAAGGTAAGTAGAATTTTACCGAAGCAATGATTCTTTCGAAATTTCTTGGAAAATCTAAATACGCTATTCATAGGAAGGTTGTAAATCAATTCACGTGCAACGATTAAAATAAGTTATTCTTTTACTTGTCACGCGACAAGTGTCACACGACAAGTGTGACTTGAAATGTTTCTACTCTTGTACAATCTTAATGGAATAGCTTTGATTTGAAATATGTATTTAGCTAATGAACAGGGTGTAACGTTGTTGATCGATTTTAGAATGTAAAATTTAGCATTTAACGTTTCGTTAAAAATTAAAGTTGCGATTACAATTATGATTTCACATATTTAGTAGCGCACATAGTTCCGCGCATGAACCCAAGCGCTAACGGTTCTTCTTCGCTGTGCGTATTCCTTCCGATTTATCGGACGAGCTTAACCAACAACTTTATAGGTCCCCTCTTGTTGCTAGGCGGAGTTTGAGCGGACGTTGATTAGTAAGGAAATCGAGTGGTACCTCTATTCGTCGTTAATTCTCGGTTATCAACTTTCAAGGATTATTACAATTCTACAAATTTCTCAATTCGCGATGGGAATTGCAAGTTCACTTTCCTATTATTTAAATAAATTATCTTTATATATTACATATAAATATTATTCAAAATTTCTTTATATACGTTTATATATGTATATATACATATATGTACATATATTTCTTTTTCTTTCTTTTTTGTTACTTCACTTGCGCGTGTGCGCGTGTGCGGGTGTGCGCGTGTGCGGGTGTGCGGGCGTGCTTGTGCGCGTGTGTAAAATGTACATACACATCGGAATGACTTTCCTGCGCGAAGAAAATAAATTATTTACGTAATTAATTCGTTTAATCTTTAATTCGAATCACTTGGGAAGAATTTTTTACTCTTTATTCTATTTTCTCGGCATATCTATATCGCGTTATAGATGTTATTGAAAAAGAAAGAATGAATCTTTAATTCATCTGAAGCCAGTTTTAGAAAAATTTGGGAGGTCTTCCCCTAAATTATAGGGGAGAGATTTTACCGTAACGAGATGTTGCATTAATATGGAAGAGATGTATTCTAACCTATACCACGTAGATATATGTATATGTAGGTATAAAAGTAGGTCGCATCGTTCTCTCGCGTCGATTTAACGAGAGGATTTATTGATTAACAGAGAAATGAAAATTTCTTTCGGCGCAATGGATTATTAAAAAAAAATGTTCAAGTCGAAATGAAGATAAAGAGAAGCGTGGATAAAGTGCGTATAGCGGTATTAACGTGAATATAAATAATGCAAATATTAACAGGGATGGAGAATATATGGGGATAAAAATGAAATAGAAATGGAGGATGTGGAGGAAGGGAAAGTAGGGAGTGATGGGAAAAATCTAGTATTTGCGAGTTTGATGCGGTATGCGCATGTTAGACCGGCCTATGGCCATATCCCTGCAGTCAGCAGAACTTGGATCAATAAAATCCATCTACACGCGGTATGTAACGAAAATCGTTTCTAAACTATAATGACAATTTTCGATAATTATTTCGCGATGTAATTAAACGAATGATTGATGCAGAAATATACAGAGACCTGTACATAACTGAACGAAGCAAGTATATGATACTCGTGTTGTATAGAAGCGAAGAATAGGAATAGAGTAGAATAGAAAAGATAGCGATGAAAGATAGGGGAAAGGTTAGATAAAAGAAATAAGACAGGTTGAAAATATTTGGAATTTTCTAATTGTATTAATGATTAAAAATGGTTAAGTTAACTTTTACAAACCAAACGGTCGTTTCTTTATTATTATTATTTATCATTCTTATTTATATTTATAGAGGATATTTATATTTGTACAGGAGAGAAAAAGCATTCAGAGGTAAATAATGTGATATTTCAATTACAGAGAACACGTGAAATTTGAATATATTATCTGGAATGTTAAAAAAATGAATCGCTATGTTAATCTTTAAGAAATTTCAATGGAAAGATATAAGATAAGACACTTTGGAATTCTGATTTGGCTATTACTTGTAAATTCTTGCATCCTCTAAACGTGAGTGCGTGCGTACATATGGATGATTTTGTATGCGACGAGTATGGTGGAAATGCGTTAGCAAGTTTTATGTGACTCATGGGTTGCCCCTTGTATATGCATACATACATACATACATACATACATTAGAGGAAGGATTGGTAGAGCGGAAAGGAGGCGAGACACGAATTCATTCGTGTACTTATTTTAAGCTACCTGCAATGGTGACCTGTCCATGATAATCTGATCATTGTGTTGTGTTTTGCTCACGGTTTACATTTAATTAGGGTTAAAACGCGAATAGGTATAAATACAGCATGTTTGCAAATACACACGTAAATACAAATTTAAATTTGAAAAAATGAAATTTTGATAAGAATGAACAGAGAGGAATATATTGTACGACACTTGAAATTTCAGTAGTACACAAATTTCAGCTATACCGTCACTTATATGCGATACGCGTACGTATGTAGGTTTGTATGCATGTATGTATGCATGTATATTGTAGAAATTGATAATTTTTCTAAAGGGCGTGTACGAACGTGTGTGAGCCAACGTACGTGAATATTCAACGGGAGGTAATATATGGTAATATGGCGATAAAAGATTAATATGATAATGCTTGTGCAAGTACGTGTATGCGCGTGTATTTACAGATATTGTACGAGTAACCACACATACGTAAGATAGGAAGGCATACTTGTCGGTATGAATCATGATTGAGGACGTGTGGGGAGCATCGCGAAAGTTGAAGTTATTCGATGGTTGTAATATCCGGAAGAACTCGCGTATATAGAGGGTTCCATTGAATCGAACGGTGAAATTTACATGCATGCTTTTCCAAGCACATATTACGGTATTTATATTTTACATGCGCGTTGTGCACGTGCTTCTGTCTTTTTCGCGTGTTTTCTATGCCTTTAATCTTTTTCTATTTCATCGCGACGACAATTTTTATATCGAGTGTCAATTTCTTCAAGTAATCGACCCGGTATGTCGTTAATGTGCGTTAATTTCTTTGAGCAATGTGGAATAGATGCGTGAACTTTTTTTTCAATTTTTTCAATTTTTTCAATTTTTTCAATTTTAGTTTGTACTATGTTAATGAAGGAAATTCTCAATAGTTGATGGATAATTGACGGATAATTGACGAATAATTGACGGATAATTGGCGCATAATATTATCGAACATGTAAGGATATGGAAGTTTCATCGTTACATTTCATACGGAATTTAATACGATCATTCATCGATACGATCATCGAACAACACGATATTTAGTAAATTTTCGGGACGACATAGAATTTCGCGGTACGCGCAACTGAATATAGTGTGTCTAATTTTAACGTGGCATTCGCTGGTGATTTGCTCTTTCGTGCATCGAGCTCTTCCAGTCGTGAAACTCTGTTTCTCGATTAGCTTGTTCTTGAACCTGACCCTTACACCAAATAACATACTTACCATTGATTGATAATCGTCAAGTTTCGAGGTAAAAATGTCGTTGGTCATTGTTTTGCTACTTTGGTTAATTTTTGTAATTCTTTCTTTTTTATCTTCTCTCTTTTCTCGCCTTCTCTTTCCTTTCTTTTCTACGTCTATTGCTAGTTATCGTGGACGAAGACATTGCTGCGATAGAGTTACATATGTAACCGCATAACAATTTTGCTATTTTATTTCGAGACTGTTCGCTGTTTTACTTTAGCAAAGGTATGACTTTATATGTCGTACAATGTCTACTTCCGTCTCAACGTTTGCATCCAAATTTTCATTGCATCGGTTACATTTTACGTATGCGCATCTACCATACGTGAAATAGGATGATTTCGATTAAAAATTGTTCATCGTTTAAAACTAAAAATTGTTCATTGGAGATATATTGGATAGCTGATTTAAATAATAATAATAATAATAATAATAATAATAATAATAATAATAAATAATAAAAAATAAGTTAAAATGCAGGTTCGGAAGATGTGATTAGTTATCGATGAAATGAAATGAAACACGGTGAGAAATAAATCTCGGTCTCGTCTTTAACAAATCCTTGGATCAGGTCTTCGCCCTTCTCTTAAAAATATAAATAGCCACGGACGAGCCAGGTCGATCTCTGTGCTATTCTATCAAGTTCGTGTCCGTTGAAATATTGATTACTTCGGTTAGTTTATTCGTTTAATTGCGCATTGCTTTTAAACTTAATAAATTATACGAAACGATTTGACGATTAGAGAGAGAAAGAGAGTTTTCACTTTCCATTTCTATTCAATTTTAGGAGATTGCTATTATAACGATAAGCTATTATAACGACTTGTGATCGAAACAGGTTAGAATAACAATTCCCTATCGACCTCGTTCGATGTGTTCATTCTCTCAGGGGATGAATCAAGAACGAACGAAGAACGAACGAAGAACGAACGAAGAACGAACGAAGAACGAACGAAGAACGAACGAAGAACGAACGAAGAACGATGTCAGCAGTTTTCGAAGAAACTTTTTGACCCTGTTAGACAACAAAAGCTTTTACATTGCACTCTCGTAAAGATCGCGGTCGCGATCCAAAGGATATCTCTTGTTAGAATGTTTCGTTGTTTTCATGTTTTCGAGTTTTTCATCGTGTATCGTTTGGCGGATATATATCGGTAATTGGTTGCGTTCGTTTAATGCATAGCGAGTTGTATATATAATTGTACATTTATTATATATACATACGACGTATATACATGAATAGACGAATTACGCGCGCACGTGTGTGTGTGTGTGTGTGTGCTGTGAGTGATGTTATAAGAATTTTTTCGCTAATATAATTTACACGCGTATCGAAAAGGCAGGGATTAAGAGAGGGGAAAGTTGGAAGAAGGACAACGGGGAACCATGTCTAAACATAGTTGGGGCAACCGAAACGTTCTTAGTATCTGTCGTCAAGGAAGAGCGAAAGGAAAAGAAGAAAGAGATTGAAAATGAGAATAAAATGGAAAAGAAGATGAAAATGGAGTAGAAAGGAGATATAGGAATAGAAGAAGGGAAATGGAAGGAAATGGAAGGAAATGGAAGGAAATTAGAGTAGCAGATGGAAAAGCGCGATGGGTTTATAAGATTCTATAAGAATACTAGAAGATTATCAGATTCTATGATGTATAAGAATACTATAAGAATACTATAAGAATACTATAAGAATACTATAAGAATACTATAAGAATACTATAAGAATAGAAGAGGGTTAAATATTTCTACGAAGAAAGCCACGATTCTATCTATATTTAACCTTTAATCTTCAACTGCCACAGTTTTTAAGTAGAACATGTCTATGAAGCATGAACGCGGAGTAGAGGTTTTCTCCTTCTTCTCCTTTTTCTCCAGGTTTTCATCCTTTCTGGAGAATATGAACCATGAACTGGTTTTACTGGTGTTACTGGTTTTACGAAATATCAATGGCATTTCGTTTATCGAGAAACATTTCTCTAAATAGTTAGGATTGTTACGTTTATTCGAATATTCCAGAAATGTTCTGTATTCGAATCGCGTACATACGAATTTGCTTTCACACCTAGGTTGAAGACCATGTAAACACTTGATAATCGTTCGCACTACTAAATACGCGGGTACACGTAGATGTAGATATATGGTAAAGAAAATGTGCATGGGTCGTCACGCATTAAAAGGCACGACCCCCGACGCACGGCTTCTCTTGTATCATCGTCAGGGCTTCCGATCAATTTGACATAGAGAATTTGCTGGTTCTGTGGTTCAACGTGACAAGTTAAGCGATTCGAAGGAATTATAGTTATGTGATTATATCGCTGGTAGTGGGGTTTAGAAATGTAGGTTTAATTAACCTACGTGTAACGTGTTCTTAACATAAGGAAGACATGAGTCGTATTTTTCATGGACAGCTTACGATCGATTACACGACTATATGAAAGTATATGAAAATGAATGAAAAATTCAAAAAAGTCGTTTTTTTCCTTAGGTTTTTCAGTGTGTTAAAAGAATCGGGTGCGCGACAAGAGTTTAAAATGTCTTGGCAATCGCGCTGTGCACCAATCGTCGATCATTCGAATCAGCTGGAAGAAATGAAAAACGCACAGCTTTTTCGTCTTATTCGTTTACCTTATAATAAAAATTACATTCGTATATCCGGTATAACGCGGTGAGCGAGTTACGATTATTTGCGATTAGTTAGGATTAGTTAGGATTAGTTAGGATTAGTTAGGATTAGTTAGGATTAGTAGACAATGGTGTTGTAGTTTTCATTTTTCTTTTCGACTTAGGGGAAACATAGGCACGGAAACTTGGGAAACATAACACGTACGTAATATGTAATAATTCGTTTTATGTTCATCTGTATCTTTTAAATGGATAACTGTTGGTTGGGCCGTTTTACGCACAAGAGATAAAATAACGGGTAACAGAGATGGCAATAGAGTGTGGGTGCAGGATGTGCGATCGATTGCCGGCTACCGCGGAACCACGTGACGGGGTGCGGTATTCATGACGTCATAGAACTCCTGCCTCATTCGTGGTATCGACATATTCTTCTTTTTCTTTCTTACTTCTTTCTTCCTTCTTTCTTCCTTCTTTCTTCCTTCTTTCTTCCTTCTTTCTTCCTTCTCCTTTTGTTCTTCTTTACTTTGATCGTTGAATGGATAGTTTGGTTCGTTTAATCTCGTTAAATTCGGCTGATCATCGTTTTTTATTCCTTTAAGTTATCGAGAAATCTTGTGGTCGGGATGGAATTTCTTACATTGTTACATCATGATATTGTCGAACTGGCTGCAAGAAAGGAGGAAAAAGGGAAGGGGATGAAAGAAGAAAAGGAAAAAGGAAAAAGGAAAAAGGAAAGGAAAAGAAAAGCAGAAAAAGAAGGAGACGCGATGAAGATGGGAATACGCGTATAGCAAAGGAAAATGACAGAATACGTGGATCTATTTTTCTACGAAATAATATAGGAAAAATGCGATTATTCGTTGTAATAAATTCTTTATACCTCGAATCGATGGAATCGATCGAATTAATCGAGTTAATCGAGTTAATCGAGTTAATCGAGTTAATCGAGTTAATCGAGTTAATGGAATTAATCGAATTGGTGACTGTGGAGATCCGAGAAGAAGACGATTCTCGATTTCTTAACCTTCACCTTACATTATTCAGCCCTGAACCAGCATCCTCGCTTTACCAAGAAGCCAAACTAGTGCAGAAATTCTTAGATAGTTACGTACCACGTTATAGCCCCATTATTTCGATCGTTTACCTTTGTCTTGGGTCGCGATAACGATGAAATTACGATGAAATTGCGATGAAATTAGGATGAAATTAGGATGAAATTAGGATGAAATTAGGATGAAATTAGGATGAAATTAGGATGAAAGACACACAGATTCAAGTACACTTTATATTTGTTCAGTTTGTAAATTTACATATTATATCTAAATAGATATCTGTACGAATGGTATATCGAAAAGAAGGAGAAAAATCTGTTGTTCGGTTTATAAATAACGTTGAACTTAACCCGTGTATGTCTGAAGAGAAATGATCTTTCCTTAGGAAAGCAGCTGCTTTCTTGCTGAAAGTTTTTTAAATTGACAATCTTGAACAATATACGATTAATACGGATATACCGATCTTTATGAATCTTGTATAATCTTTTGTTGGTAATTTCGCGTTTCAGGTTTCCTGTCATGGGATAAGGATAGCTGTCACGTAGATTTAGAAAAAGAATTACTGGCGTTGGTAACACAAGCTCCCGAAGGAGAAGAAGCTAGAAATGGTAATGAGATGAATATTTTTAATTAATGAAATATATATAGAATACTTTGCTATTCCGATATAGCATATAATAATTAGAAATTGTTTCGTTGGATGATAGAAATGAATTTTTAGGTGAACGACTGATCCAATACGCTACCGAAAATCTTGTTACCGAAGTTCTTATCCACCCGCAGACCAACACTTTATTACAGTGTATTCGTAATCTTCTCGCAAGTTTTATTATCAATTCGTAGGCGAATTAGTTGGAAAGAATAGTAGATTTAGTAGGTATAACGTGTAGAATTTTCAGTGAAATAAAGTATAACGTTGTTGAAATTGTCCACCAGGATGGAACCTTTAGCCTTGCCGATTTTCTCGACGCGTTCAGCGAACACGAGGTACAAAGAGTTCTTCGCGCGTACGAGAACAGTGTTACGGTGGACATACATTGCGCGAGTGTTGGCGATTGGACAACAAATAAATTATCGAAAGAAGCTTGTACCAGGTAGGTGTTTTCTTTGTTTTGACTTTGTATCGTGGTTAACAGAGTGTTAGTAGTAAAGAAAGTTTGTATTTTTATAAAACTAGAGCGAGATGCGAGATACTATAGCGAGATAATTGCATGGATAATGGTGTCTGTTTCCCGTATTGTAGACCATGCCGTGTCAGAGTAAATCCCGATGACGTTCTTACCGCTGGATTGCCAGCAATTACGAGTTTTACGAATTACGTTGGACAGTATCTCGTGGCTCAGACACTGGATCAACTTATGGAACCGTCCGATGTCGTAGGCAACATAAGATTCAGTCATCCAACGTTATACGTCTTCCCTGGTGGCCAAGGTGATGCCGCTCTCTTCGGCATAAACGGTTTTAATATGTTGGTGGACGGTGGTTTTGCTAGAAAGGCCTGTTTCTGGGACTTTACGAGACATTTGGACCGCCTGGATGCGGTCTTGGTTACTAGAATAAATAACAGCAATGTCGGAGGCATGTCCAGTGTTCTTCGTAAAAAGAAAGAGATGCACGTTTATCCTCAAATCGGACACTTCTTCTGCAATCTAGTCGTAAGTATTAGTTGGATTAGCTCTAGTTTAATCTATCAACGAAGCTGTTTATCCGTTGTCGCGTTTACCCGTCGTGTAATTGAACATTAACGCGAAGGTGAACGGGAACGGTAACGGGAACGGTAACGGGAACGGTAACGGGAACGGTAACGGGAACGGTAACGGGAACGGTAACGGTAACGGGAACGGTAACGGTAACGATAACGATAACGATAACGATAACGATAACGATAACAATAACGATAACGATAACGTTAACAACGACAACGTTAACAACGACAACGTTAACAACGACAACGTTAACAACGACAACGACAATGACAAGCAGGAAGAATATACTTTGGCTTATGAAATTATTGTCTGTTGGCGAAACAGGAGAGAAGACAGTCCAATTCACCGGACGGGGACAAAGATATCGATCCTCTGATCTTGAATCTGACCGACATCGGTCAAGAGATGGTGGTGAATTTGCGTCACATCAGTCTTCGAGCGCATCCATGCTACAGGGATCCGGATCCGATCAACCTCTATCACAAAGTGGGTCATGGCACGTTGGATATGTACGTGTTAAGTCCGAGTAAGGATACTCGCGAAGTGAGAGAATTTTTGGCGAAATGGCATACCTCGGACTCGAAATTGTTCGCTGGTAGCCATAAGAAAGATTCGAACAATTTAACGTTCCCGATACAGAATTTGGTATCGATATGCGCGCTGTTGGTCTGGCAGCCGGCTAACCCGGAGAATACTATTACGAGAATTCTGTTTCCCGGTAGTACACCGCAGCACAGGATTTTCGAAGGATTCGAACGATTGAAACACTTGGAGTTCCTCAAGCATCCGGTCTGTTCGGCCAAGAGCCTTTCTCCGTCTGCTTCGTTGGCGACGTTGCGCGATAAACCGACGAAACAAAAGTTGGGCCTGATCGAGAAAGAACAACCGGTTCTTTCGAAGAAGTTGGTCGGGTCGGTGGACGCGAAAAAGGAGAAGAAGGAATCGCCGGAGATGCGAACGGTGAAAGGCGGTGGCGAGGAATCGCCGCCAAAGAGCGTAACACAGGGTACACCGATAATACCTACCAAGCCTACGCAAGCGGTTAAAGCCGAGGCGAAGAGTAAGAAGGCGGTGGAGAACAAGAGAATAGAAGTGGAAGGGAAGGAGGTGAAAGAGAGTAAGAAGGATGTTGGGAAGAAGGATGTTGGGAAGAAGGAGGGCGTGGGAAAGTTGGAGAAGCAAAGGGAAAAGTCGGAGGAAAAGCTGGAGGAAGAGAAGAAGATAGAGCCGGAGAAGGGCAAGTCGGAAACGACGACGGATAAGGTGGCAGTTGGCCCGCCGATGAAGGAAACGAAAGGAAAGGTGGTGAGTGGTGGAACGGCGGAAGAGAGAACGAAGAAGAGAGATACGAAGGGGGTTGGCGGGGTTGGTGGGGTTGGTGGGGTTGGCAAGCCTGGTAAAACGGAGGCAGCGGGAAAGGCAAAGCTCGTGGAGAAGAGGGCAAAACAGTCGCCGATAGAGAAGAAGGACACGGCGAAATCCTCACCGACGACACCGAAGAAGATGGTTAACGGTGTGGCGACGAAAACGGAAATATCGAAGGCGAGTATACCACCTAAGGGTAAAGTTCAACCGGCCGGGCAGAAAATTGGCGTGGCACCGCCAGCGAAAAGCGCGAAAGATGCGAATAACAGGAAAGTAGTGGAGCTAAAGAATATCGAGAAATCGGCGATAAAGGATAGGAGCGGCGTTGGTAGCGGGGCGATGACCGGAATGGTTAAAGCGCCGGCGAAAGCGAAGCCAATGGAGAGAAGACCGATCGGTCGTCGGGGGAAACCTGTTAGCCCGAGTAAAGTGCGGGTATCCGGTAGTCCAGCGAAATCGACTCGTAGCACGCCAACGACATCGGTTAAATCCGACAAGGACGGCGTAGTTACTCGTAAAGCGAAGAGCGAGAAAGGTACCGCGGACTCGTCCACGGTATCCACACCGTCTGGAATCGAAGCGGAGACAGGGGCAAGGATCGTGGAGAAGAGTTTAATGGAACGTTCGGAAGATATATCGTTGGATTCGATCGAGAGTAAGGTGCTGGCTGATTTGAAAGAGGAACGAGAAGTGGTGGAGGAGATCGAGGCGGTGCTTCAAAAGGCGGAACGTATCGAGGAGACGCGAAAAGAGGATCGTTCGGAGGGAGACGACGAAATCACTGCGGAACTTACCGATAAAAAGGAGGAGGATATCACGGACGACGACATAATCGAGACCGATATGGAAGATGCGTTGAAGAGAGAATTGATCGAGGAATATTTGATCGTGGAGAAGGAAGAAGATTATATAGAGGATTCTACTCAGAGCGGCGAGGGTGAACAGAAGCATATCTTGGACGAGGCCGAATCGGAGAAGGTAAAGATGTCGAAGAAGGATATAGAACTGGTGAAAGAGAAAGGTGCGGAGGAAGAAGTGGAGGAGAAAGAGAAGGACGAGAGCGTGGAGAAACGCGAGTCGGAACGGAAAGAATCGAGGATATCGTTGAAAGCTGCGGAAGAGGTGGAGGTGGCGGCGGCGGAGGAGGAAGTGGTGGAAGAGGTGGAAGAGGTGGAAGAGGAGGAGGTGGAGGAGGTGGAGGAGGGAGTAGGAGCAGAGCCGATCGATTTGTCGCCGGGCCGTAGGGAAGAGTTGGAGGAAAAGGTGAAAGACATAATTGCCTCCGCGGCGGAATCGATACAACAGAAACCGGAGGAGAAAGACGATTCGGGTAAAAAGGATAGCGAGGAGATTACCAAGGAACCGTCGAGTTTCAGCCCGGACAAATTAGATTCGTCCGAAAAGAAAACCACCGATACCGATTTGAAGCCGGAAGCCGATCAAAAGGAACAAATGCCGGAGAAATATGAGGAATCGCAAGAACGTATCTCGACTTTGGAATCTGGGGCAACGACAACCGCACCGACACTCCCGGAAGATGAGCGTATACCCCTGGACGAGATAAAGGAGGACATGGACGAGAAACACATCGTGGAAGAAGTGAAAGAGAAGGATATCTCGCCCAAGGATAAAGAAGAGATCGCTCCGCCTGAGGTTGCCGCCGTGGTTACCGCTGCTTCGCGAGTCCTACCTCCTACCGCAACTGTCAAGCCGGATGTTCAGGTGTTCGATGTTCGCCAAGCTATGCAAAGTTTGCAACGCGATATCGTGAAAACACCGGACGAAGTTGCCGATTTACCCGTCCACGAGGAGGTTGATCCGAAATTCTATAGAATGGAGGACTTTGAGAAGATGAAAGAGGAAAAGCCGTCGCAACCGCAACCGCAACCGCAACCGCAACCGCAACCGCAAGAGGTGATGAAAGAGCCACCTACGCCACCGGTAGTTAAGGAACAAAAAGGTGTCTTCAGTTTCTTCGGCAAGGTTGCCGACAAGTTTGAAAAAGGTATCGACAAGTTGACTAAAAAATCAAAGAAGGAACCAGAGAAGGAAACGGAGGAAAAGTCTTCGTCGAAATCTAGCTCGCCGAAAGAGGCGAAGGTACAAGAGAAAAGCGTTCTCGAAGAGGTCGATGTTGAGAAAATGTTCCCCAAAGTCGGCAAACCTAGTAGCGAGAAGATACAGGAAAGCGTAGCCATCCCAGAGGTAGCAGAAGCGAGAATCATGGAGGAAGCGGTGACCTTTGTTACGAAAGACGACCATGTGCCCGATCTTGAGATGCTCGAGAAGAAGAAGGCTACGGAGGATGAAAAGAAAGTGGCGGGAATGGAGAAAGAAAGCAGCGAAAAGATAGTTGTATCGAAAATTACAGAGGATGAAATAATTGCGTCCAAGGGCGAAGCGAAACCGAGCAAAGACGAGACGAAAGATGTTGCTCTTATCGAGGATATATCGAAGGAAGACGCGAGAAGAATAGTCGAGAAGGAGAAGGAAGAGGAGAAGAAGGAAGCGGCAAAGGAGAAGGAGGAGGTAGTGAAGGAAGAGGAGGAGGAGGAGGAGGAGGAGGAGGAGGAGGAGGAGGAAAAGGAGGAAAAGGAGGCAGAGCAGCAGCAGCAGCAGTTGATGGAAGGCGTGGAGGAAGACGCGGAAGAGATAAAGGCGCTATTAGAGGAAGCCTCGAAGAAATTTAAGACGGTAAAGGACAGTCTGAGAGATTCTTTGGAATCATTGGTAGAGAAGATCGGCAGTGAGGAAACGGTGGATCTGCCACGAGAGGTTTTACCGGTGAAGGATGTGGTTAAAGATACGCTGGAAGGCGTAGTGGAAAAGTTGGAAGCGATAAAGCCGCAGATGGAAAGCGTGTCACCTGATAGCAAGGAGCCGGAAAAAGTGAAATTTGACATACCGAGAGACGAAGATTTCGAAATAACCGTAGGACCTGTAAAAGACGTTAAAGAAGCTGTACGAGACGTCGGTGAGGTGCTAGCTGGAACGGCTGGTATCGATATCGAAGACAAATCTAGGGACGTTAGCAAAATCGTGCGAGAGGTAGCACAAGTGTTGAAAGAAGAGGACGATTTCCTTTCGGGTAAAGGATTATTTAAAGAGTCGACCATGATAGAAAAGAAAGAAGAATCGCCGGTAATGACGAGCGAGCAAGACGTGGTTGAAACTGTAATCGAAGATGGAGTAACCGAATCGTTACCGTACGATGAGAAATTGGAGAAAATTGCCGATAAGATTGCGGTGATGCCGACCAAAGTTGGCATTACCGAAGAAATGTCTCCTTATCAAGAAGAAACGGAAGAACTCGTGGCGGAATCGATCGAAGAACCATGCGTGAAAGTGGTGAAGGAAGCAGAGCCGATCATATCGCCGAAAGAAAAAGAAACGGATAAACGCGAGGTTAAAGAAATTTGCGACGAAATGTTAAAGGAGGAGAAAGATTCGATGGTTTGCGAGGTTGTGTCTGTACCTTCCAAGATAGAGCTAACCAAGCCCGCAGCGGAAGAGATATGCGTGAAAGAAGAAGTAAAAACGACGATCGCAACGGACGAGACGCAAGTTGGTGGAGCTGGGATAGAAGAGTCGGTGATTGGTTTCGATCAAAAGATTTCTCCCGCGAAAGCAGAAATCGTAATGGTCTCGCCTGGTTCGACACCAACCTCGCCGAAATTTATAACGGATAAGATGCACGAAGCCGAGAGTAAAGCGGAGCCGAGTAAAGAAGTTGTTACCTCTATCGGATTCCCGTCCGAGGTGAAAGCTATCGTGGATAAGGTGGATCGTATGGTGGAAGAAATTATCGAAGAGCTTGTAACGAAAAAGAAGAGAATTACCATTGAAATTATAGAATATATTACAACAGTTAAATGTATACCGAGGGAGCGTGTAATTTACATCATCGAGGAGATTATCATTAGGAAAGGACTTGCGAAGGAAGATGTGGTGGATAATGTAGACACGTTAAAACTCGAAGAATCCATTACACCTCGGCTGAGAATGGAGCTCGAGGAGTACATTATTAACGAATATGTTACAAAAGGAAAATGTATAACTATCGAAATCGTGGAAGAAATTTCGGTGAAGAAAATCGTGCCGAAAACGATCGTTATTCGTATCATTCAGGAAATTATCGTTAAAAAGTTGATCCATGTTCCTACGGATGGCCTCTTTGATTCACAGATAGATCAAACTGTATTAGACGATAAAAGAAAGAAGGAAGAAGAGAAAGAAGAGGCAGAAGCGGAAAGAAAAGAAGAAGAAAAGGAAAAGAAGGAGAAAGAGGTGGTCGAAGCGATACCAATTGCAAAATCGGAAAGCGAGTTGCGTAAAGAAAGAGAAACGGAATCGTTGTTGAAAATGGAAAAAGTAAAAGTAGCGAAAGAGGAGAAGGAGGAGAAGGAGGAGGAGGAAGATGTGCTGGAGGAAGATATAGAAGAAGATGGGTTCGTTAGTATCGGTAGAAAAATTTCGAAAGATACGGTGGTGGTGGATGAGAAAGCGTTAATGGCATCTGTCAAGCCGGAAACTGTAAAAGATATTATGGAGAAAAAGCACGAGAAGGATATCATGGACGATTTTGAGGCTGTCGAACAGGAATACAAAGTGCAGGATTTAACGGTTAGCTCGTTGAAAGACACGTCGGCCGTGAAAGAGATTTCCGGAAAATCGGACGAGGAATCGAAAGCACGAGAATACGCGGAAGAAGCGGTGGAAGATACCACGAGCGAGGTTATCGAGGCCGATGAAAAATTTGTTCACGAGACAAAGGAGAAAGGAGAAAAGGACGAATTATCGGTAGATACCGTAAGAGCCGTTATTTCATTGGACAAAGAGGAGGCGATAAAGGAAACTCTCGATACCGTAGAAAAATATCTGGACGAAGCTAAGGAGAAGACGGAGGAGAAATTAGAGGAAGCAGTTACCACGGATAAAACGATAGGGATTAAAGAATTGCCGGAAGAAACAGTGGATGCCATTGCCAAGCGAGATACGACGGAGAAAGGAAAAATTTTGAAAACAGACCATGTTACCGATAAAGAAGAATTCGAAGAAATGCAGAAAGAGGGAGAATTAAAAAGGGCAGAAGAAGAAAAGGTGGAAAAGGAGGAAAAGGAGGAAAAGGGGGAGAAACCTGCGATATCTCCGAAAGAAGAGAAACTGATGGATTCTTCGAAGAAAACGGTCCAACGTGAAATTATTAGCGATTTATCTACGGAGATACGAGTTACCGCTAAAGAAGTGGAAAAGAAAAAATCAGAGATCGAGGAAGATACGGCGGGATCTGTTCGACGAATGTTGGTTACAGCGAGTAGCGAGGACGGTGGACATGAAACGGAAATTTGCGCAACCGGTACTATCGCGTTTCCGAAAACCGTCACACCCGATGATTCTCTTAAAGAGACATCCGTAAAAACAACGCCTGACAAAGACTCTTTGCTTCTGGATAAGGATTCTCTGCACTCGGGGATAAGTAGCCCGGAGAAAGACAGCATTTCCGACAAGTCACCGTCGAGAAAGGACATTGGAAAAGTAACGCCCGAAGACAGTTTGGATAAGTCGCCAATTGACGCTCGTGATTCCCGTGATTCCCGTGATTCCCGCGATTTCGACGACAGTTTAGAGAAAATGGAAACTTCTCCCCCTGTTATAGATGCGCAAATTGCCAAGTCTCCGCAGCAACCGAAACAAATTCTTCTGGAGGATGTGGCCAGCAGCGTTGTTGAAATTGCAGAAAAGAAGGAGCTACCGTCTTCGGAGTTATCGATAACCGAGAAAATTGACGACACTGTTGGCAAAGTGCCTCCAGTTAGCAAAGACGCTGGAAAACTGATGATGGAAGCTGTAGAGAAATCAGCATCGTTTGAACAAAGGTTGGCTACCGATGTAGAAACTCGTAAAAAAGTTCTCGAAATAGGAGCTTTAAAATCACCGGAGTCGGTTCGGTCGGAAGACGTTTCACCGGCAGAGACTATTTTTGCCAAATCTCCCACGGATAAATTAGCAGAGACGATTGAAATTTCGGCCGATATAAAAGATGTAGAGCCGGTAATTACACCGATGGATAAGTCAGCCGTAGTTGGCGAGAAAAGAGACATCGAATTGAAAGACGTAGCAATGTTACCGATCGAAACGGATACAACTGATAAATTAAAGAAATCTCCCGATATTGAACAGACTGATATAATTGTTAAGGACGAGCTTCCAATCCTAACTACCGATAAATCTGCGGAGAAAGTAGCAACATCGACAGATTTCAGAATTACCGCTGATATATCGAAATCAACCACGGCAATTTCGTTTGAAATGCCAGAATCAGAAAAACTCATCACACCGGATGCTGCCGATGAAGATAAAGAACGCGTTATAAGTAAAGATGAAAAGCCGAAAGAGAAATCGCCCGATAGAAGCATTCGAGACAGCGAAGAAGAAATTAAAGGCCGTACAGAGTTGGATGATTTGTCGAGAGAAATATCAATCCCGAGTAAAGAAGCCGATTTAAAGGATGCCGAGGAAAAATCAATTGAAATATCGAAAGTCGAAACGGACGTTATAAAACAAGCCAGCCCGCCGTCTCGTGAAATATTTACGACACCGGGCGTAGCGAGTCCCAGCGAAGAGCTTAAAGTTACCGAAGATACTTCTAGATCACCGACCAGTGCCTTTGAGACGAAAGACATTGATATAATGACAATTGGCAAGCCCAGATCACCCAGTGTGACAAGTGTTACAACGGATGCGAAGAAGGATGAATTAGACAAGTCCAAGACACCGAGCATTCCAGACGAAATGGAAACGAAAGATTCATCCGAAAAATCAAAGTCACCGAGCATTGTTGATGACCTAGTCGATATAAAAGAAGCTGAAACAAAAGTAACCGAGAAATCTAGAACACCGAGCGTAACAAGTATATCAATGGAATTGAAGGAACAGCCGGATAAGTCAAAGATATCCAGCATAACTGCTGTCGGGGCTGATATAGAAGAGGTCGAACTGAAAGATACCGAGAAATCTAGATCTCCTAGTATAACAATTGCACCGGTGGAAACGAAAGTTGAACCTGATAAATCAAAATCACCAAGTATCGTGGACGAGGTGCCAGACATTAAAGATGTTGAATCGAAAGACAGAGAAAAGTCTAGATCTCCTAGTGTAACGAGTGAATTAGTAGAACAGAAGGTCGAACCAGATAAGTCAAAATCACCGAGTATTGCTGGTGACGAGGTAGATATAAAAGCAGTTCAAACCAAAGATACCGAGATGTCTAGGACTCCCAGTGTAACGACAGCACCAATAGAGCCGAAAACAGAAGCGGATAAGTCAAAATCACCAAGCGTGGCAGGTGAAGCGACCGATATGAAGGATGTTTTAGAAAAAGATATCGAAAAATCCAGATCCCCAAGCATAACTAGTACGCCCGTCGAACGGAAAGACGAATCCGATGCATCAAAGTCGCCCAGCATTTCTGATGAGGTTGTAGTCGCGAAAGAAGTTGAAGCAAAAGATGTTGAGAAATCACGATCTTCCAGTAGCACAAGTATATCGGCAGACTCGAAAGATGAAACCGAGAAAAAGAAAATACCGAGCGTTGATGGGGATAGAGCTGATGTGAAGGATATTGAGGGGAAAGATAGAGAAAAATCTAGATCTCCGAGTGTAACGAGCATACCAACCGTAGCGAAAGTCGAACCGGATAAATCAAAATCACCGAGCGTTGCTGGCGAAACACCTGACCTAAAGGATGTTGAGGCAAGAGATATCCACAAGTCCCGTTCTCCCAGTGTCACGAGTGTAACAATGGAACCAAAAGTTGAGACTGATAAATCGAAATCACCTAGCATTGCCGGTGAGATTGTAGATATAAAAGACGTGGAAGCAAAAGCTATCGAGAAATCCCGTTCTCCTAGTGTAACGAGTGTAACAATGGAACCAAAAGTTGAAACCGATAAATCAAAATCACCTAGCATTGCCGGCGAGGTTGTAGACATAAAAGATGTCGAAGCAAAAGATATCGAGAAATCCCGTTCTCCTAGTGTACCGAGTGTAACAATGGAACCAAAAATTGAGACAGATAAATCGAAATCACCTAGCATTGCCGATGACGTTGCATATGTAAAGGATGTTGAGGCAAGAGATATCGAGAAATCCCGTTCACCTGGTGTAACCAGTGTAACAATGGAATCAAAAGTTGAAATCGATAAGTCGAAATCAGCTAGCATTGCCGGAGATGCTGTAGACTTGAAAGATGTTGGGGACAAAGAAATTGAGAAGTCTCGGTCTCCCAGTGTGACGAGTGTATCAACGGAACCAAAAGTTGAGAGCGATAAATCGAAATCACCTAGCATTGCTGAAGATATGGCACACGTAAAGGATGATGAGGCAAAAGATATCGAAAAGTCTCGTTCTTCCAGTGTAACCAGTGTTACAATGGATACGAAAGCTGAATCTGACAAATCTAAGTCACCCAGCATTGCTGGTGACGTTGTGGATGTAAAGGATGTCGAGGCAAAGGATCTCGAGAAGTCTCGTTCTCCCAGTATAACGAGTGTCACAATGGATACAAAAGTTGAAACCGACAAATCTAAGTCACCCAGCGTTGCTAGTGATGCAGATATGAAGGATGTTGAAGCAAAGGAAATAGAAAAGTCTCGTACTCCCAGTGTGACGAGTGTAACCATGGAACCAAAAGTTGAGTCCGACAAATCGAAATCCCCCAGCATTGCTGGTGACGCTGCAGAAGAAAAAGATGTTGTGGCAAAAGATATGGAGAAGTCGCGTTCTCTCAGCGTGACTAGCGTCTCAGTGGAATCAAAAGTTGAAACGGAGAAATCGAAATCACCCAGCATAGACGGTGAGGTTGCAGATGTAAAAGATGTTGAGGCAAAAGATATTGAAAAATCTCGTTCCCCAAGTGTCACGAGTGCATCCATGGAACCAAAAGTTGAGACCGACAAATTGAAATCACCTAGCATTCCTAGAGACACTTCGGACGTGAAGGATGTCGAGACAAAAGGTGTGGATAAGCCTCGCTCTCCCAGTGTGACGAGTGTATCAATGGAACGAAAAGTTGAGACCGAGAAATCAAAATCACCTAGCATTGCCGATGAGGTTGTAGATGTAAAGGATGTTGATGCGAAAAATATCGAGAAGTCTCGATCTCCAAGTGTACCGAGTGTAACTATGGAACCAAAGGTCGAAAGTGACAAGTCGAAATCACCTAGCATTGCTGAAGACATTTCGGACGAAAAAGAAATCGAGAAGTCTCGTTCTCCTAGCGTAACGAGTGTTACAGTGGATGCAAAACCTGCGATTGACAAATCAAAATCACCCAGCATTGCTGGTGACGTTGCCGATGTAAAGGATGTTGAGGCAAAGGATATGGACAAGTCTCGTTCTCCGAGTGTGACGAGCGTATCAATCGAACAAAAAGTTGTGGCCGATAAATTGAAATCACCCAGCGTTGCCGAAGACATTGCACACGTAAAAGATGTTGAAGTAAAAGATATCGAAAAGTCTCGTTCTTCCAGCGTAACCAGTGTTACAATGGATACGAGAGCTGAATCTGACAAATCTAAATCACCGAGCATTGCTGGTGACGTTGCCGATGTAAAGGATGTTGAGGCAAAGGATGTCGAGAAGTCTCGTTCTCCCAGTGTGACGAGTGTAGCAGTTGAACAGAAAGCTATCACCGACAAATCGAAATCACCCAGCATTGCCGAAGATATTGCACACGTAAAAGATATCGAAAAGTCTCGTTCTCCCAGCGTAACTAGTGTTACAATGGATACGAGGGCTGAATCTGACAAATCTAAATCACCCAGCATTGCTGGTGAAGTTGCCGATGTAAAGGATATCGAGGCAAAGGATGTCGAGAAGTCTCGTTCTCCCAGTGTGACGAGTGTATCAATGGAACCAAAAGCTGAAAGCGATAAATCGAAATCACCCAGCATTGCTGAAGACATTGCACACGTAAAAGATGTTGAAGTAAAAGATATCGAAAAGTCTCGTTCTTCCAGTGTAGCCAGTGTTACAATGGATACGAAAGCTGAATCTGACAAATCTAAATCACCCAGCATTGCTGGTGACGTTGCCGATGTAAAGGATGTTGCGCCAAAGGATGTAGAGAAGTCTCGCTCTCCCAGTGTGACGATTGTATCGATGGAACCAAAAGCTGAAACCGACAAGTCGAAATCACCCAGTATTGCTGAAGATATTGCACACGTAAAAGCTGTTGAAGTAAAAGATAGCGAAAAGTCTCGTTCTCCCAGCGTAACCAGTGTTACAATGGATACGAAAGCTGAATCTGACAAATCTAAATCACCCAGCATTGCTGGTGACGTTGCCGATGTAAAGGATATCGAGGTAAAGGATGTCGAGAAGTCTCGTTCTCCCAGTGTGACGAGTGTATCGATGGAACCAAAAGTTGAAAGCTATAAGTCGAAATCACCCAGCATTGCTGAAGACATTGCGCACGTAAAAGATGTTGAAGTAAAAGATATCGAAAAGTCTCGTTCTCCCAGCGTAACCAGTGTTACCATGGATACGAGAGCTGAATCTGACAAATCTAAATCACCGAGCATTGCTGGTGACGTTGCTGATGTAAAGGATGTTGAGGCAAAGGATGTCGAGAAGTCTCGTTCTCCCAGTGTGGCGAGTGTATCAGTTGAACAAAAAGCTATCACCGACAAATCGAAATCACCCAGCATTGCCGAAGATATTGCATACGTAAAAGATGTTGAAGTAAAAGATATCGAAAAGTCTCGTTCTTCCAGTGTAGCCAGTGTTACAATGGATACGAAAGCTGAATCTGACAAATCTAAATCACCCAGCATTGCTGGTGACGTTGCCGATGTAAAGGATGTTGCGCCAAAGGATGTAGAGAAGTCTCGCTCTCCCAGTGTGACGATTGTATCGATGGAACCAAAAGCTGAAACCGACAAGTCGAAATCACCCAGTATTGCTGAAGATATTGCACACGTAAAAGCTGTTGAAGTAAAAGATAGCGAAAAGTCTCGTTCTCCCAGCGTAACCAGTGTTACCATGGATACGAAAGCTGAATCTGACAAATCTAAATCACCCAGCATTGCTGGTGACGTTGCCGATGTAAAGGATGTTGAGGCAAAGGATGTCGAAAAGTCTCGTTCTCCCAGCGTAACCAGTGTTACCATGGATACGAAAGCTGAATCTGACAAATCTAAATCACCCAGCATTGCTGGTGACGTTGCCGATGTAAAGGATATCGAGGCAAAGGATGTCGAGAAGTCTCGTTCTCCCAGTATGACGAGTGTATCGATGGAACCAAAAGTTGAAAGCGATAAATCAAAATCACCCAGCATTGCTGAAGACATTGCACACGTAAAAGATGTTGAAGTAAAAGATATCGAAAAGTCTCGTTCTCCCAGCGTAACCAGTGTTACAGTGGATACGAGAGCTGAATCTGACAAATCTAAATCACCCAGCATTGCTGGTGACGTTGCCGATGTAAAGGATGTTGCGCCAAAGGATGTAGAGAAGTCTCGCTCTCCCAGTGTGACGATTGTATCGATGGAACCAAAAGCTGAAACCGACAAGTCGAAATCACCCAGTATTGCTGAAGATATTGCACACGTAAAAGCTGTTGAAGTAAAAGATAGCGAAAAGTCTCGTTCTCCCAGTGTTACGAGTGTAACAATGGATATAAAAGCTGAATCCGACAAATCTAAATCACCCAGCATTGCTGGTGACGTTGCCGATGTAAAGGATGTTGAGGCAAAGGATGTCGAAAAGTCTCGTTCTCCCAGTGTGACGAGTGTATCAGTCGAACAAAAAGTTATCACCGACAAATCGAAATCACCCAGCATTACCGAAGACATTTCACACGTAAAAGATGTTGAAGTAAAAGATATCGAAAAGTCTCGTTCTCCCAGCGTAACCAGTGTTACAATGGATACGAGAGCTGAATCTGACAAATCTAAATCACCCAGTATTGCTGGTGACGTTGCCGATGTAAAAGATGTTGAGGCAAAGGATGTCGAAAAGTCTCGTTCTCCCAGTGTGACGAGTGTATCAGTCGAGCAAAAAGTTATCACCGACAAATCGAAATCACCCAGCATTACCGAAGACATTTCACACGTAAAAGTTGTTGAAGTAAAAGATATCGAAAAGTCTCGTTCTCCCAGTGTGACGAGTGTATCAGTCGAGCAAAAAGTTATCACCGACAAATCGAAATCACCCAGCATTACCGAAGACATTTCACACGTAAAAGATGTTGAAGTAAAAGATATCGAAAAGTCTCGTTCTCCCAGCGTAACCAGTGTTACAATGGATACGAGAGCTGAATCTGACAAATCTAAATCACCCAGTATTGCTGGTGACGTTGCCGATGTAAAGGATGTTGAGGCAAAGGATGTCGAAAAGTCTCGTTCTCCCAGTGTGACGAGTGTATCAGTCGAACAAAAATTTATCACCGACAAATCGAAATCACCCAGCATTACTGAAGACTTTGCACACGTTAAAGATATTGAAGTAAAAGATATCGTAAAATCTCGTTCTCCCAGTGTTACGAGTGTAACAATGGACATAAAAGCTGAATCCGACAAATCTAAATCACCCAGCGTTGCTGGTGACGTTGTCGATGTAAAGGATGTTGAGACAGATGATATCCAGAAGCCACGTTCTCCAACTGTGACGAGTATATCAATAGAACCAAAAGCTGAAACCGACAAGTCGAAATCACCCAGTATTGCTGGTGACGTTGCAGATTTAAAGGAAATTGAGACAAAAAGCATGGAGAAGTCGCGATCTCCCAGTGTGACGAGTGTATCAGCGGAACAAAAAGTTATCACCGACAAATCGAAATCACCCAGCATTACCGAAGACATTGCACACGTAAAAGATATGGAAAAGTCTCGTTCTCCCAGCGTAACCAGTGTTACAATGGATACGAGAGCTGAATCTGACAAATCTAAATCACCTAGCATTGCTGGTGATTTTGCCGATGTAAAGGACGTTGAGGCAAAGGATGTAGGG
>NW_016908568.1:472610-478697 GCF_001483705.2 Eufriesea mexicana | reverse complement strand
AGGGAAATCTCGTTCTCCAAGCGTGACGAGTGTATCAATCGAAGAAAAAGTTGTAACCGACAAATTGAAATCACCTAGCATTGCTGAAGACATGGCACACGTAAAAGATGGTGGGGTAAAAGATATCGAGAAGTCTCGTACTCCCAGCATAACGAGTATATCGATGGAAACAAAGGTCGAACCCGATAAATTGAAGTCACCTAGCATTGCAGGGGACATGCCAGACGTGAAAGATGTTGAGGCAAAAGATATCGACAAGTCTCGGTCTCCCAGTGTGACAAGTGTATCAATGGAACCAAAAGTTGAGAGTGATAAATCGAAATCACCCAGCATCGCTGGTGATGTTGCAGATGTAAAAGAAGTTGAGAGAAAAGATATCGAGAAATCTCGTTCGCCCAGTGTTACGAGTGTTACAATGGAAGAAAAAGTGGTGACCGTCAAATCGAAGTCACCCAGCATTGCTGAGGACATGGTACACGTAAAGGATGATGAGGCAAAAGATATCGAGAGATCTCGTTCTCCCAGTGTGACGAGTGTAACTATCGAATCAAAAGTTGAGACCGTGAAATCGAAATCGCCCAGCATTGCTGAAGACATTGTAGACGTAAAAGACCTTGAGACAAAAGATATCGACAAGTCTCGTTCTCCCAGTGTAACAAGTCTATCCGCGGAACAGAAAATGGTGACCGACAAATCGAAATCACCCAGCATTGCTGAAGACATTGCACACGTAAAAGATGTTGAAGTGAAAGATATGGAGAAATCTCGTTCTCCCAGTGTAACCAGTGTTACAATGGATATGAAAGCTGAATCTGACAAATCAAAATCACCCAGCATTGCTGGTGACGTTGCCGATGTAAAGGATGTCGCGAAGTCTCGGTCTGAAAGTGTAACGAGTGTATCAATCGAACCAAAAGCTGAAACCGACAAGTCGAAATCACCCAGCATTGCTGGTGACGTTGCAGATGTAAAGGAAATTGAGACAAAAGGCATGGAGAAATCGCGATCACCAAGTGTGACGAGTGTATCGGTGGAACGAAAAGTTGAGAGCGATAAATCAAAATCACCCAGCATTGCTGGAGACATTTTGGATGAAAAAGAAGTTGAGATAAAAGCTATCGAGAAGTCTCGGTCTCCCAGCGCGACGAGTATACCGATAGTATCGAAAGTGGAATCCGAGAAGGCAATTTCACCGAGCATTGTTTGCGAAATACCCGACATAAAGGATATTGAGGAGCGGCAAGTGGAAACCGGCAAATCTAAATCGCCTAGCATTTCTAGGGAAGTTGTAGATATGAAGGATATTGAGACGAAAGATGTGGAAGGATCTAGAGCTCCTAGTGTAGCGAGTGTACCAGAAGAAACGAAAACTGAGTCCGATAAGTCAAAGTCACCAAGTATTGCTGGAGATGTTGCAGACACGAAGGATATCGAAGAAAAAGGTATGGAGAAATCTAGATCACCCAGCATCGCAAGTGTTGAACCGAGGGGTGAAACTGATAAGTCAAAGTCATCTAGCGTGGCAAGCGAGGTCGCAGACATGAAGGATGTCGATGCGAAAGATGCTGAGAAATCTCGATCTCCAAGCGTAACGAGTGTACCGACAGAAACGAAAGTCGATTCCGACAAGTCAAAATCACCGAGCATTTCTGGCGACGCGAGCGACGCGAAAGATACCGAAGGAAAGGATGCCGATATATCTAGATCCCCGAGCATGTCCATTGCTTCAGTGGAATCGAAGAGCGCACCTGAAAAGTCAAGGTCGCCGAGCATTCCTAGCGAGGCGGTGGATACGACGAGAGATGTCGGTGTAAAAGATGTCGATAGGATGTCTAGAACATCCAGCGTATCGAGTTCTCCAGATGAACCAAAAGATGCATCGAAAATGTCAAAGTCAGCAAAAGCGGAATCCGATAAATCGAAATCGGCCAGTATCGCTGAGGAAATGGCTACTATGGCAGATATGGAAGGAAAAGACGCGGCAAAAGCAACTTTGTCAAAAGATGCGCCGGATATGTCAAAAATACCGAGCGGCGTCCAACAGTCAAAGTCACCTGGTACCTATGTCGAGGTTGTCGAATCGTTGGCTCAAACTGACATGCCGATAGACTCGAAGGGATTAACGGATAAATCAGAATTGGTGGATGTTATTAGCGACGTGGTTGAAGAAAAAGTAAAGACGTCTACCGTGGAGGAGAGGTTGTTGCTCGAGAAGAAGGTAGGGGATGGAGTGGTAACGGACGGGCAGCAGAGTGCTCCACTCCATCAGAGTGATGGAATGGAGATAACGGCGGAGAAGATGGCGATTATCGAAAAGTATATCTTAGAAGAATACGTAAACAAGGGAAAGAAAATCACAAGACTCGTAATAGAAGAGATAATTAGGATTTACTCGGTCACGGAATTCGTAATAATGAACATCGTCGAAACGATTCTCACGACAAAGAGGATAAAAAGAGATTCGGTGTTAGAGATGACCGAGCGGCAAAAGGAAAAGTCGGAAGAAGACGCGAAACAACAGCGTCATAAAGATACAAAGGATAGGAGCGATGGTTCAATGAGCTCTAGTTTAAGCTCCGATCTGATCGCTTCCGACAAATCTACTCAGGATAGTCCTGTACGCTCCGAACCGCACATCGACGAAGAAGTTTCGATTTCGGAAGAGAAGAGGACCGAGATGGAAAAACTTTTAGAGGAGGATTATATCAAACAAGGGAAAAGGATCAATGAGAAAGTCTTGGAAGAAATTATCGTTAGAACGTGTTTACCTCGGTACATTATTTTCGAGATTATCGAAGAAATAATTTTGAAAAAGAAACTCGTTCGAGATTTCGTGATCGACGTAGAACTTTGTCAAGAGGACGAGCCAGAAGATAGTTACGAGAAAGATGGATATCGATATGAAAAACCTATGGAGCTTCGATATGATTCTACGGATGGGGAAAGGAGAGGAAGGTACGATTACAAGACGACGGCCGAATACCAGCCGTCGGGCGTGCGAGAAGGACAAATTATGGAAACGTCCTCGATTTCCGACTATCCGGTGAGTTACGAGAGCCAATTTCACAAAGCGTTCGTCGGTGGAGTGACGGAAATACGTACGACTCATATTACCACGTTGTCAGGAAAATCAACGCCAGATATTACTCGGGACGGAACACCTGACTCGGTTTCCGAGCCAACAGCTTCTACCGTGGAAAAGGTAGAAGATAAATCGGTTGCAGGTAAATTGCTCGATTATCGAGATTCACTGGACAAAGAAATCGCCATTGCCGCCGCTACCACTGCCGCCGTTACCACTATCGCAGTTACCACTGCGCCAGCTACGGCGCCAACTACCGTTTATCCGACCAGCCCGCAAACGGATACGTCCGTTATCGAAAGCACGAGATCGACCGAGGCAAAGTCAACGCGAATAGTTACCGTGTTGAAAGAAAGTAAAATCGGTGAATCGGTAGAAAAATCGGTAGAAAAATCTGTAGATGCGAGTAAACGTGCAACGCCGGACACGGAATATGACCAAGTGGACGTTACGTCGGACAGACGGATCACCGAGACTGTAGAGAGAGTAGCAGCAACGGAACAAGTGTCAACCGACGATGAAAGAGAAATCTCGGCAGACGGTAAAGTTATCGTGGTTAAGAAAATCGTGAAACGGGAAGTTTCCCATCTGGACGAACCTGAAACGATTCGGAAGGTTATAAAGCGCGAGATTATGGAAGAGGAGGAGCCGGAAATAATTCGGAAGGTTATAAAGCGCGAGATTGTGGAAGAAGACGACGACGAGCCGGAAATAATTCGAAAGGTTATAAAACGGGAAATTATCGAACAGGACGAACCGGTAGTGATCACGACCAAAGTGATCAAACGCGAAATCATTGTTCCGGAAGGCGAGCAAATGGACGAGGGTGAGGATTTGGAAAGGATAAGAGAAATGGCGAGCAAAGAAGTGGTGGCCGATTTCCCGATCGAGACGAAGATCGAAACGAAGGTGAGGACGGAAACGAGAAAGATCGTGATCACGGGAGGTGAATTATCCGACGTTGAGAAATTAACAGTCGGTGAGAAATCATCATCATCGGCGATAGAGGCGCTAACGGGTGATATAGAGGCGAAGAAAACAGTGACGACGAAAACGATTATCGAAAAAGATGGCGCAACAACGCCTGGAAAAACAGACGCGAAGGAGACTAGCGTGGCAATTGTAAAGGAGGTAGCAGTACCAACAGCCAAAACGATCGAAACGATCGAACCGATCGAACCGATCGAACCGATGGACGAGGATAGGATTAGAAGCGCGATACCGGAAGATTCTGCGGAACGGAAGGATAAAGATGGGAAAGAAGCAGAGGAAGAAAGAGGAGGGAAGAAGATAGCCGAACGACTAGGAGAAATGAAATATACGCAACTGGATAAACGGCCAGTCTCACCTCAGGTACGTGATATCGCTTCCGACATGGCTATTCAGTCGCACCTTTCCGGCCGATGTACACCCGATAGAAGATCCGAAGGCCGATCATTGACGGGAACGCCGGAAGGATTCCGATCGGGCGAGGTTATCAGAACGATCATCACCACCACTAAAACGGTATCCGACGACGGTGAAATTATAACGACGACCCGTGAAGTGACGGAAACGACCAACGAAAAGGGCGAAACGGTGATTTTAGCGGAGAAAGTGGACGTGAAAGTGGACGAATATCTACCGAGCAAAGATATGGGAGGAGAAGCTGTGTTCGATGCTAGTTCCCTTCGACGTGCGGCGCCGCAAGAAAAAGAATCGGATGCCGCAAAGGCGATGGCTATCCAACGGGAAGTTGGACGCGACGGTGCAAGCAAAATCGTTGATACTTCGATTTCGCCGTTGCAGCGAGAGCAAAGCGATTATTCGTGTAAACGATTCACCGTGGAGAAGGAGTACGCTGGCGATTACAAGGAGAAACCCGACGCAAAGAAGTACATCGACGAGGCTGATCTTGACTTTGAGAAAGCACTGACGATGGAACGAAAGGAAACAAAAGAAATGGACGGACAGGGGAAAACTATCTCATCGAGGTACACGAACGGTAGCGTTCGCGGAGAAACGTCCGAGACGAGCGACAGGCCGGAAGACCGAGAGCAGCGTACCGAGAGAGATCCCAGAACCGATACTAAGAAAGATCCGCTAGATGGTTGGGGAACTCCGTTGGGTCTTCCGTCCCCTGTACCGCCGAAAAAGTTTAACCTGAAAAATACCGCCACGCAACTAGGCAATTCGAACGTGGAGGAAACGAGCGTAATGGGTTCCGATAACGATACCAGACTCAACTTGGATCCCATCGAAGACTGGGTGCTCGGATTACCTTCGCCTGCTCCTATAACCAATGAAGTTTCCAACAAGGGTGCACCTGGCACACCGAAGAAGGAAAAGATGCAAGCGAGGAGGGTTTTATCCGAAAACCTGAAAAATAAAAAACGCTCGGAGAGTCCGGGTAAAAATGAAAAGAGGATAAAGGACTCGAAGAATAAAGTACAATCGGTGTACGTGGACTTGACCTATGTACCTCACCATGGAAACTCGTATTATACGTCGTTGGAATTTTTCAAAAGAGTTCGCGCGAGATATTACGTGTTCAGCGGTACCGAGCCCAGTCTGTCTACGACGCTATATTGGAAGCCAAGAAAACATGGGAAGACAAAGATCTCGGTAAGTCTCGTTTATCCTCCTTCTACCCTTTCTTCCTATCTGCGCGTATATTTCTGTATCATAGAGATGCTGCCATTTTTCTCATCGTTCAATATATCCGTCCAACGATACATCGTACTTTTATCCGGTTCAGTTATCACGCGTAATCTCTAGTAATAACAATTTATATAATGTTTCTTGTTGTTTAGAGGTAACTATGATACCAACTTACGACACCGACACATTGGGATATTGGGTAGCCGACAACGAAGAAGCTCTCGCTGCGAATCACATTGATCTTTCACCTTCGGCATCCCGATGTACGATTAATCTTCAGGACCACGAGACTAGTTGCAGTGCCTATAGACTTGAATTCTAGGGATTGGCAGCCTGCTCAGCCGTAATAGTTGAGTTTTGAGCGG